>NC_134844.1:43859477-44162507 GCF_965363235.1 Mytilus galloprovincialis
CACAATGTCAGCAAACAAGTTTGGGTCCCTCGTATTCTTTAATAATTTTAGAAGCTTCTTAGTGTACTGTAACTTTATTTCGTCTTTCGTTTCAGTTGGTGCTTGCTGCAGTTCAGACTCGTGTCCTGCTTTCAGTCGATTGAAATCACTTTGATGAAGGCATGTTTTCCCATAACGGTACAATTTACTGATGCTTTTAGTTATTTGTCTAGTTATCTTGTATCCTACTTTTTGTAACAATGGCTTTACCACTATGTCTTCTAACTGCATTTCTAGATATTTGGTAACTTCAGTATTAACCTTTTTTATAACATTATCTACCTGAGCTGATGCACACGACTCGCAATCTTTAACCTCTACATCTCCGTCTTCGAATTGTAATTTCGCAACAATCTCATTGTTAAATTTTTCCAAGATTGAAGATCTCAATGTACCGACTTCTTGGACAGCATTTACAATTTTAATACCTTTCCCAATTACATTGACAATCTTGGCTATTTTGCTTAATGTTTCCATTCTGGAGTCTCCACTATGCCCCAATTTTTCCATTGCTTCACCAAGGCCGTTACCAAATGCATTAGCAATTTGACCAAATTTGCTCAGAATCATCGAAACATCAGATTGCTGCAAAGGTAAACATTTGTTAATAAACTTTTCAACAATTTGTTCTGCATTTTGCTTGCCAACCTTTCTAACAAGAGTAGAAAGCGATTCTGTCAGTATTTCAATAGTTTTTAATGCTACCTTTGGTGTACTCTTTGTTATTTCGCCACAGAATTGAACCAAAGATGCTCGCAGAGTTTTTTCTATCACAAAGTCGACACCTTTATCCACTAACTTCATAGAAGCTACTTCAACAAGTTTCTTTCCAATTCGTTTAGCTGCAGCTTTCGCCAATAATCTTTTGGCCACGCCTTGTTTCAAAAGTGCACTTCCAGATTGATTTTGCAAAAACTGACCGCCTATTTTGTTTCCAAATCTTGAAAATTTTGACCCTCTTGCAGCAAACGCTCCGATACCAGCACTGGCAACTGTTATGGCTACACTCAATGCCTTGTGATGTAAATATGACTGCATTGTACAGTGTCCCGAAATCATGCATTCAACTGCAAACATAATATCTCCAACACCTTCACTTAGCAAAGCATTTGCAACGAATGTACCGGTTCCAACTGAATAGAATTCAATAGCAAGTGCTAAGCCTATTTGAATCAGTCCTATTGCTAGGATACAGAACATCTTGAAAACTGATTTGAATGTCCACTTTCGTTCCTTTATGACAAGAAGATCACCAAAACCGTTGTTTGTCATTGATAAAATTTCATCATAAAGACCTATGAGTTGCTCCTCTGTGCAACTATCTGCTAACGACCGGAGTTCAGTGTCAACATTATCAAATTTAGCCAGACCCTCTCTCCAACTTTCAAGCTTCGCTACAAAACCGGATGTATTTTGATAATTTTGAAGTCGACTCGATATGAAGCATTTAATTTCATTCTCAACGCCTCTTAATTCTTGCTTCAGTGATGTTTTCTTTAGCGAGTCGTTTTTAATAACAACTGTTAGGTATTTCAAATCTTTGGAGTCACTTCTAACGCAGATCATTTTATCAATCAAGTCTCTTTCTATTTCAGATGCAGTAAAAAATTCTCCATGGCACAGGTCATAAATCTCGGAACTTAATATTTTTGGTAGCTCACTAAAAAAGCGTTTGAAATACTCTCCGAGTATTAACCCTTCATCTAAATATATTCCTTCGTCATATAAAACCTTCGTTTCTGATCGTGTAAAGTTACGACATTTCCCACTTTCAATTCTGGAACTTACTATTTCGATTAGTTCAGACTTTTTCTTGTCACACTCGTGACCATATAAAAACTTTAATTGTTTTGTCATTTCCTTCTCTGAAATGTTTCCCTTCACCTTAAAAGGTGTTACTACGCCAGCTTCCAGTAAGTCTCCAAATAGTATATCATGTGGTCGAGAAAAAAGATCTATTGGTAATTCTAATTCCTTCAAAAGATGAAATGTACATATACGGTATTTTGAGTATTTTGCAACTATGTTTCGAACTTCAGTTGTGTAATTGCTAAATGAAGACAGCCAAATGCTTCCCAATTCCAGTGTTAGTAATCGTCCGTCAATAGAAAGAACCTCATTTGCTACCAATTGATCGAATATAACCTTCGAAGTATTACTGGATACACCCATTACTACAAATGTGTTACATCCAACATGATCAAACTTTGGTAATCTACTATGCAACATTTTCCCCTCTGATTCTGGTGCTAAAAGTGCAAATGAACAAGTAGATACTACCTTTTCTCTTTTCAACACCTCAAAGATTTGACCAAATCCTAAATCATCTTTAAATGTGTCAATACGAATGAGACTTGCTGCACCAGCGAGGATTTTGTCTTTTTGATCTGAGTACAAGAAAATGTGTTTCTTAATATCAATTTCAGAAACGACACTTTTGCATTCAAGCGATTTCAATATATCTATGATTTGCATAGGTATTATGTGACGAGATCTTTGGAAGTCTCTATCATGCAATAAAATATAATCTTTTGTGTCTTTCAGTACACCCTGATCTATCAGGAATATCCACAGTTCCTCCCTACTTGGAAGAATATCTTGAAAGTCGTCAGCTGTTACACGGGTTTTGTCTTTAAGCTGATTAAGCTTTGAATATATTTCTTTGGAGTACAACTCGTAGCTCTCTGTAACAAATTGCCATGTGTTTTTTTCGGGGGGAAATACCCGAACTTTATGGGGAGACAGAATTCCCATTGTGTCTAAATCTCTGAAAATCATATTTGCGTTCAGATGACCACACGTGGCATCTACAAACATAGTAGGTTCTATGGCATATCCATTCATAGAATCGATTGAGTCTATTATTTTGTAATATATCTGTATAGCATTTTCTTTCTGTTGGACATATCCATCCGATACCGTAAATATCTCTCTTTTGTTGGTGTACTGTGAGCTGATGACGTTTACTATTTGCACTGCGTTTCTTAGTTTTTCTATACGTTGTTCAATCAAATATTTACAAATTCCAAATATATTTCGGACGATTTTGAAATCATCACATGTAAAATCACCTCTTTTTAATAGGCAGTGAACTTTGTAGTAAAGTGCAGATTCTGAAAACGATGGGTCACAGTCTATAACTTTATCAAAGAAAGTCTGTGCGTTGTTATATTCTTGCGATGACGTTTTTGCTTTCCCTGCCTTAACCAATTGTGAAGGACTATGTAGCATCATTGTCATTTTACTTGAATCATGATTGACCCATGACACATCTATTTCCTGTAGAAACTCACCGAGACTGTCCTTTATTGATGAAAAATTTCCTGAAATTTCCAAGGTAGTTTCGACAGAGTCTAACCAAAACGCCCAGCGATCAAGTAGTGCTTGCAATATTACTTTTTGAAATTCCGGCTCTGTCTGTTTCGTGATAAGCGTCTGTTTGAGCTTGTCGTAGAACGTTTGGAATTTCCTGAATAGTCTTTCTTCAGCACGAATAAAAGTTTCATACCTCTGTTGTATTTTGGATATTCTTTCATTTTCTGATGTGTCACGTTGTATTTTCATCCGTGAAATGGTAAGGATTTCGTTGGTTTTGTGTTGTCCTTCCATACATTCACAAATTATCAACTGACCTGATCCGTGTTGGCCCTTTCTTGCCGCTCTTCCGAATGCTTGTTCTTCTATGCGGAGATTTGATGGCAAATATGTCAAAATGACATGGAGTCCTCCAAGAACACTGATATCTTCACTAATTCTTATATCAGTTCCACGTCCGGCTAGGTTTGTAGCTAGTATGATACAGCCACTTTCGAGTTCTGTTTCATTTTTCAGAATAGACAATTCGCAATAACTGTTCTTATATACATAAGCATTAACTCTATTTTTCTTAAATTCTTTTTCTATTTCATCACAGGAGTGTATGGTCTCACAAATGACTAATACTGGTCTATATTTCGACAGAGAAACAGCTGTCTCTGTTATCAATTTCACCCATTTATCTGTCGAGTCGCATAAATAGGTGTCATGTTCAACAAACTTTGGTTCTTGAAATGTTGGAATTGTAATGTAGCTGACATTGTACATGTCTTTTAGCAAGTCCCTTTCTTTCTGTGATCCAAGTGTTCCTGTTAAACCAAACAAGTTATTATACAGGCGAAAGAAGGAAATGTTTGACATAAACACAGCCTTTAAACTTTCTGAAGAAATAGCACATTTATATTTTAGTTGTAAAAATTGGTGCAGACCAGAATTCCATTGCATGTGGTACTGTTCAGTCCCAGTGTCAATATCCATTATAACAATGTTCACATCTTTTCCTCTGTCATTTTCTGTTCGGTCTATATCAATAATGAAGTGTTTGCCTTCTTCCATATACTTAGCATTAAATGCATTTCTTATCCAAGTGTCCAGATGTCTATTAATGAAAGATTCTAAAAATTTCGGAATCTCAACCAAAATTCCCTTCCTGACCGTATCCTTCAGCATGCTGATGACATGCCCTGCTGTGACACCGTCATTAGTTGTACCATTATTTCCAAGTTGATTAAAACGTGCGTAGCTCCGTGTTAGCAACCGCCCTTCACTGTCAATTATATTTTCTTTTTTCAACTTGTTCCATATTTCATGGACATTTATTGTATTTTCTGGCGGAAAACATTTACTTATATCTGTCATAGATATCATACCATACATTGCATCAAGCATACATTGACGTACACTTTTACGGTCGTCATCTGTTCCAATCATCTCTTTCGAATTAACAAGTGACCAAATGTACGTGTACACGAACTCAATGGCATCAATTCCAGCAATCTCGTGTGACAAATACAAAACTGTCTCGCCTCTATCAAGTAACATACTGTCTACCTCATCTACAATTACGTTCTCTCGATATCGTCCTCCTATTATGTTCTCGTCGTAAAATTCTGTCAACAGAATATCACGTTGAAATGTCCCTATCTCGCCATATACTACGAATGACAAATATGCGTCTTGTCGGTCATGTTTATCCTCACTGCAATTGTTCGACACAGAAATCTCAAATAAGTCAAAAATGTCTTTATTTATGTCGGAGTCCCGCTTTGCAAGTACAGAAGAGCTTGTAATAATATCGACCTTTTCACCTTGTAATACCTTTAGTATGGACAGAACAACTATTACAATTGTTTTGCCTTCTCCCGTTGACATTTGCTGTAGAATTCCTTTGTGAGAAGCATCTAAATCAAAGAGAAAAGAAATAATAGATATTTTTTGTGTGTTGCGGAGGCCATAACCTCTTTTCAATGTTATTGCTCTTTCTATTACAGCCGCTATTTCTGTGAAAATTTCGGAGAATCGCAATCTACGTGACTTTAACTTCTGCTTACATACTTGCGACCAAACTTTTATATCATTCTGTGTAAAAGATAATATATTTCGAGTTGTATATTCATTTTTGTCTTCATCCTCTTCCGTAGTATTGGTAAGCACAGTTGATGGTTTGGAACTTCTCTTATTTATTTGAGCTAGGATTGATTCTATTGTTCGTACTTGATCCTCCGTTAATGTTGTATTGGAATCAGCTTTCATGATTGACAAGATACAATCTCTCGTTCTGATACCATGGTGAATAAAGTTATCTCCAAAAATTCTACTTGCTTCTTCTGAAGATTCGACCAAGTACAAGTCCTCTATATTTATACTCAAACTGCCAGTATAAAGCCTTTTCAAAGCAGACAGAAATATATTTTGTTCAACAGGATAAGTCTTGACACAATGGTAAACCTCATTAACAAATTTCTGTCCATTTCTGTTGATGATTTGACTACTGTAATACGCAGCATCTAACAGCTTTGATTCATCCTGCCAGGAAAATGGAAGAGACTGAAGCGAATTTATATTTTCATTCCATTTAATTTGATATGACCATTCAAATATGTTTGTCTTTTCCAATACTGCTAGCAAACTTTCATCAACTTCTGGGTTCAATGTTTCTAGAGATTCCACCATGACGTCAATCGTATGGTTTGTCATTAGTTCTCCTTCGCCAAGTTTCGACAGATATCTACAGAGAAAAAAATATACATTGTCCCCATGTACCTTGCTAAGTACATCTCTACATATCAATTCATCATCGAGATCAGACCGAATCATCATTTCTTGAATTAACCATTCGAAAATCCAGTTCTCTGGTTTAGTTGTGGCTATCATTCGTAGGCATTGTCCGTTTTCGATGCACTCCCCGTTCTCGAATAGGCTCATCAAAAGCCATAATAGAAATTCTTCTGAAATTTGACAACACTGATTAATAAGACGATATCTTAAACATTTAAGAGCTAGGGAAATATTTTCTGATTGTATATAATGTAACTTCTCTATTATGCAGCAAACGTCGACTTTGTTTGTACTGTTTGATTTTGCCCATTCTAACAAAGCAGTTATGTCACTGTCACTTTCACTTTCACTCTCATTGTCCTTCTCTATGTTTACATCATTGAACGCTTTACAATTTCCTGATGCTATAAAACTAGTTTCCAGATCAGACTCTTTTGAAAATGTCGTGTCAGTTTTGGACTCTTCTACAATTTCAATATCGGAGTCAAGTTGACCTTCAATATCCATTTCACTGCCGGAATCTGATTCCGCGTTGACTGGTTCGCTGAAAGCCTCCACGTCTGAAATGATAAAATTGAAAATAGAACTATCTATTAAATAAACTCATCATAGATACCAGGACTTAATTTTGTATTTACGCCAAACGCGCATTTCGTCTACAAAAAGACTCATCAGTGACGCTCGAATCCAAAAAAGTGAAAAAGGCCAAATAAAGTACAACAGCAAGTCGTCCCTTACCTACATTAAATATGTTTTATTCTTTGTTCTAACCTATTTACGGAAAATAATGTGGATTCTTTATTATGTGTAGGATACCAATTTTCATGGACTTCGAGGGTAAACTTGATCAACGATTTTTTATGTTCAACGATGTAAAACTAATTCTTATAATCCATGAAATCATTCTTCAATGAAAATACAATGTTTCTTCAATCCACGGAAATTGGTACCCACGGAAATTTATGAATCCACTGTGTTTTGTATGTTCGTCAAACATTTCTGATTTTCACGTCAAACATATATTGGTCTTATCAGAGATATGTAAAACTCTAAAGTTTGGTGGTACTCTAAAGAACTAAGGTTACGCTAAAGTGCGATGGTCTTTGCTATTGTGCAATGGTGTCAGACGCTAAAGTGTGATGGTTGTTTCTTTTTAAGGCGATCAGATAACACGCTAAAGTGTGATGGTATGACACGCTTAAGTCCGATTGTGTAAGGGCAATGTGGTTCAGAAAATGGTTTTCGTTTGTTACTGAGTTCCTATTAACTTTTCGTTTCTTGTTTTATTTATATATCAAGTCGAAGTTTTTCTCTTTTGGATTCTTTTACATTGGTAATTGTATAACCGTATATAGTTTGGAATACGATGCGGTGTAAGACAATGATCCGCGTTAAAGGTTCTACTTTAACATACAGTTGCATATATTAATGGCATTCGGTCTTGAATAGAGAGTTGTCTTATTGGCAATCAAAGGATGATACTACATATGCTATCTAGTTGACGTATATTCCTATGTGACGTTTACATTTTCTGACGACAAACACGCGAAATTGTGAATGCGTTTTTTTTTAATTTGATAGATGCTTTTTGTGCTTTTTTGTTAATGTTTGTTATGAGATTGTAACACAGTGATGACTGCTGTAACCATATTTTGACTATTTTACCGAGTATGTCTGGTTTGTTCACGCATCGTTGTAAAAATAACGGGGTTTGATGCGACTGTCATAGAAGTGAGGGTCTAGCGCTATAAAACCGGGTTTTATCCAACATTTTCTACATATGAAAATGGCTGTACCAAGTCAAGAATGTGACAGTTGTTGTCCAATCGTTTGATGTGTTTTATCATTTGATTTTGCCATTTGTTTAGGAACTTTCCATTTTGAATTTTCCTCGAAGTTCAGTATTTTTGTGATTTTACTTTTTTTCATTATCAAACAGAAAGAACCATATTGCATTTTTTTTTTAACTATTTAGTGAGGGAGTATAAAAGAAGATTTTTTTTGGCACACCAGATGTTTTGATAAATGTAAACCATCGCACTTTAGCGTGATCATTGCGTTTAAGCGCCCTTATTGCACTTTAGAGTCTCATGAGAAAAAAGCCAGCAAACTGTTGATTTCTGTGATTTTCTTCTTCGTTGAAAGACAATTCTGACAATTTCACACTTAAAAGGGGGACGAAAGATACCAGAGGAACAGTCAAACTCGTAGATTCAAAATAAACCTAATTTAGGGATAGGAATCCGATGGATGGGCAAAATCACGTAGGTCAAAGAAAATGTCATTGTCGAACAGAAAAACAAAGACAAAATTTAAAAAATACTACGCAGAAAGGTAGTTTTAAATTATACAAGTGAAACTAATCCGTCGTCATTTGCCATAAAATACATAACTATCCTATCTTTATGGCGTTTGTAGACATTTCGTATTCAACTTTACTCAGTCAGATTATTATTCAAAAACATGTAAAATATAACTAAATAAAAGCAACTGAATGGTTTTATGTGTGTGTTAAGATCAAGCATTAGGGAGTGTTGCTTATTTTACTGGGTAAATGACACTGTTGGTGCAGGTTTTCTCAACGAAGGTAGTCCAAAAGACAACACGTCTGGTTTTTCACATACAACGCAGGAAACAGTAAATAAACTCTTTTTGTTAAGGCTAACAAAGCAATTAAATCTTACAATTTTGTTTTTATGACTTGTATGCATTTGTTGAGTTTTACTTTAAAATTAATGCAAACAATCTTTTATTTTTTCCTTTACATTATATCAGAAATGAAATATTCTACTTTCCGGAGAAAGAGCTAGAGGTATAGGGGGAGGGTTGAGATCTCACAAACATGTTTAACCCCGCCGCATTTTTGCGCCTGTCCCAAGTCAGGAGCCTCTGGCCTTTGTTAGTCTTGTATTATTTTAATTTTAGTTTCTTGTGTACAATTTAGAAATTAGTATGGCGTTCATTATCACTGAACTAGTATATATTTGTTTAGGGGCCAGTTGAAGGACGCCTCCGGGTGCGGGAATTTCTCGCTACATTGAAGACCTGTTGGTGACCTTCTGCTGTTGGTTTTTTTCTACGGTCGGGTTGTTGTCTCTTTGGCACATTCCCCATTTCCATTCTCAATTTTATTAACTCAGAAAGTTCAAAGATCTTTTAGAGTACATACAATCTAAGACTCTCTCATTTTGTAATAGTATTACCACTTTTGACTTTTCCACACTTTACACAAGTATTCCCCATTCCAAGCGAAAAGACTAATAGAAAGAATAGTATTGCTTTGTTTTAAAAAAATGTCGAACGTAGTATTTTGTCTTGGGTAGGGATAAATCCTAATTCGTAAAGAAATACTCTGATTCAAACATGAAATTCTCTAAAACTGACATTTTCAAGATGTTTAATTTCTTGATTGACAACACATTTATTACGTTTGGGGGACTTTTTTTTCAAGACTGTCGGAATTCCAAATGGAACCAATTGTGCTTCTATTCTTGCCGACTTGTTTCTTTATTATTATTAGGCTGACTTCATAAAGGAAGAAAGATACGAAGTTAGCAATATTCTTCAACTTTACTTTCCGCTATATTGATGATATTCTCAACTAAATAAAAAATAGTTTCAAAATTTGGTGACTTGATGATTTGTTGAACGCATCTATCCCATCAAACTAGAGATAAAGGATACAACAGATACAGTTAAATTTGCCTCATATCTTGACTAACATCTAGACATTGACAATGAGGGTCGGTTAAAAACAAAACTTTACGACAAAAGAGATGATTTCAGCTTCTTAATTGTGAACTTTCCATTTCTATGTAGCAACATTTCAGGAACGCCTGCATACGGAATATATATATCCCAATTGAAACGATATTCCCGGGCTTGTAATTCCTATCACGATTTCCTCGATAGAGGGTTAGTTCACAAGGAAGCTATTAAATCAAGAGTTCTAAATGGTGTAGTCGAAATCCTGTCGTAAAATTTACAAACGCCATCACGAGTTGGTTGACCGTTATGGAAAAAGCGTTTAAGCGTTTAATAGATGATATCGGATATGTTACTGATGTCGTAACTACAATCCACTTCCCTTTTCACCACGAATGTGACCTACCGAATTAGACTATTTACAGGTTTTGTACTACCATGAGCAACACGACGGTGACATACGTGGAGCAGGATCTGCTTACCCTTCCGGAGCACCTGATATCACTCTCAGTTTTTGGTTGGGTCGTGTTGCTTAGTCTTTAGTTTTCTAAGTTAATTCTTATGTACTATTATTGGTCTATTAGTCTTTTTATTTTTTAGCCATGGGGTTTTCAGTTTATTTTCGATTTATGAGTTTTACTGGTATCTTTCTCCACTCTTTCAAACTTTTTTTTTGTGGTCACAATCAAGGAAAAGATGACAGGGATTGTGGTAATGCCAATGTAACATATCTGTGGCAATATGTGATGCAGATATTCCCTTACCGTCAACCAAATCGTGCTGGCGTCCGTAGAAAAGGATGACCTCAGTTAGAACCTTTGGTTTAACTACGGAAATATCAAAAGTTTCAGTTGTATATTTACCTTTAGCAACACACATTGTGGTATTTCCTCGAAACAAAGAAACGGTTCTCCGATAATCCATTATCTCCTGCATAAGATCCTCTAATTGTGTTTGAACACTCTGTTCCATGGTTTTCAGATGTGACACATCATCTGATTTGAAAACACTCAAAATTAAGTGTTTAAATAATGTTTTCAATCCAATCTGTAGATCTTTCATTATTGTTTTAGAATAAGGATCATTCGGGTCCATTTCCATTTCTTTTTCTTTTGTGTAAAGTCTGACAATTTCACCAACTTTCTCTAATAAATAGAACTTAAAGTTTATCATAATTCTATCCTTCCAATAGTTGACATGTAGGTTTGTCCAATTTTCTTCACAGAAAGGTTTCATACATTTGTTTTTTATCAGAAATATTAAGTCTAGAAAATATTCATAATGTTTTTCATCAAAACTATTAGGAATTGACATTTGATCTAAAATTGCAAAAATTGTACAAAGTTCTTCATCTGGAAATGCCTCTTTGGATACTGTATTCACTGCTGTCAATACTGCTGATAAGGCTGTTTCAACTTTCTGCATTAACAATTTCTCTAAATGAAGATTTCTTTCGAATCTTGCCTTCTGGGTGTCGTTGAAATGAGAACTCTTTTTAGTAATGCATACTGATGCAAGTTGTTTGCTTTGAATTTCATTCTTATAGTCATGTTCTCTGGTATCTTTAATCACCTTTCTAATGTGTTGGGAAGAGGTATATGAAGTAAAGTCATCCATTCTTGTTGCATTTGCCCCAAAATTGTCTTTTAAGCTAATACTATCATCCTTCGAATAGAACATATGCTGGAATCTTTCTTGTATCTTTTTGAATACAATTGGAGCCTTGTTTGTCCTTGAGGTTTCCGTCATTCGGTTGTTACGCCTGTTATTACTTTGTCCCTTTTCCCCATCTTTACATCTCTGAAGTGCAGGATATTCAGATGCATTTCTTCTAATGTCTATATATTTTTCTCGCTTTGAACAATATGACATATCGGTTGTTGATGTTTCATATACAACAATACTAAGATGTCCTGCATACACTCTCGTTGATCTTGCTTGACTGGGGCAAATGTGTGCCCTGTCGTTTCCCTTTTTGCCATTCTTACCACCAATTCCTCCTTTCCCGTCTTTTCCGTCAGAACCACACTGACCCGGGTGACATGAGGTTTTAATTGTACACATGTGGTTTCCTTTCCAATTTCTTATGTCAATATTTCCTTGAAATCCTCCTTTTCCTGCGGCACCTCCCTTCCCGCCGTTGCCTCCCGGAGTACCAGGAGTCCCCGGCTGACCGGAACAAAAACAATACGATTGCCTAAATGGAGCTCCAACCAACGCTGGCAAAGTTAGTAAAGCGCCATTCGACCAAACTCCATATTCTATTACATGATTGTCATCAGTAACTCCTTTCAAGTAGTACTTTCCACCGATTCCCAATTCATTTGTATTAAAAAGACCTGTTGCTATTTCTTCAAATACAGTGGTAAACGAATTATTCTTTTTAAATGCTTGAAAATTGTTAACATATGTAATCGTACCAGCGTGTGCAACGTCAGGAAATCTTTTGTTGAACTCCTCTTCGGAAATCTCTTTGCCATCAACTCCATGTATTCCATCTGCACCTGTACCGCCATGTTGGCCGTCCGAACCATCCCCACCGTTTGAAATGATAGTCATATTATCTATATCTTTGAAAACATTAGCAATAATTTGAACGTTTCCACCACTTTCACCATGCATTCCTGGCTTGCCTGGGAATCCATTTCTGTCCGATTCAGTTCCATCCCGTGCCTTCTTGTAGTAGTGAGAAGGACCGTTTTTGCCAGAAACATCCAAGGAGTAGTGTTCTATATCTTCATCTACTATGAGTGTATCTGTGACAATAATGACGTTTTTACCTCTCCATTTGACGTCACAGTTTACACAAAAATATAATTCTGCATGTATTTCAATTTGCGAACATGTTTCAAATAAATCTTGTTCTGCTTCAATTTTTTTATTTACTGTCCTCAAATCAACAAAAGTTCCCTTACATCTGATAATATCCAAGCCATTTTCAGTGACGAAACTGATTGACATTTTTTCACAAAATCTCACACAAAGGCTTCCAAGGGAGATAACAAATGATTTGGAATGACAGTTCGACAATTTTAAAGCTAAACTCTGCAATTTTGACAAAGACCTATCGTTTGTTTTGGATAATTTCTTGAGTAGATCATTTGTGTCCACTGCATTGTTTGATTTTTTCCATGCATTCTTTAAGTATTTTGGAAGTTTTTCTGATGTGTGATACATATCAAAAACTATATTTTTCATATGGTTTTGTAATTCATTTAAAAAGTTTCTTTCGTCAATTTCGATTTCTTTTTCAGATGTTGAATTATAATGACAAAGATCATGAAAACTTTTCATAAATCGTAACTTTGTTTTGGAATTTAAAAGTGTAGCACATTCCTGAAGTTGTTCGTAATTTAGGATAGTATTGAATGGCTCTTTTATATCCTTTATTTCTGAAATGTTTTGGACCTCAGACCGCAGAATGACAAAACTAGAACCTTCAGTTTCTAAAATGTTTTGTAAATGTTTTAAAAATGTATCGGCAACACATTTAGCATACTTGAGTTCAATGTAGACATCAATGTCACGTGTTAAACTCTGACATACTGTCTTCATGGAATCTTTAATGTTTTCTAGTGTTTCACCCTTCGCTACACCACGTTGAATTCGTTCTTTTACTATTTCTTTCAAACTACATATCCTGTTCATATCATGATCTATAAGGCTTTTTTCTCTTGTTATGGATGATTTCAGTAAGCCCTGAAAAATCTCAAGTTCATTTAAGAATATTTCATAGGTTTGCTGGGTAGTTAAAAGTTTGGACCATTCTACAGTTAAGGAGTTCATGAAAGAATGAAAGAATCCGTCATTGATTTCTTTCTGTATGGCAACTGGTATAAGCGAAATGTTTTGATCTTTCATTAGATGTTCTAACTCCAATGCTAATTCTGGATAAATCTCCAATCCATTTGTACATTGAAAGGAATCCAGTAATATAACGCGATCCTCACTAAAATTACAATGTATGGTGATAAAATGATTCTTCGGTGTATCGACTTGGACCATGACTGTTGAACAAGATCGCATATTTTTATTCTTAGCCAGAAATGAACAAGCATCTTTCCAGTGCATACATACAATATCTCCAGTGATATTTCTTTGCTGTTCTACATCTGTTCTCAGGCACCCTTCAATAAGAACATGATTGTCATCTACGTCACATGTTAAATTTGGATGGTCGTTAATCTCCAACTGTACATTTTGCAGTAGACGGTCGTCTACTCCACCTCTGCAGAAGTCGCAATGGAAAGATATTGTAGCTTTTATGTTATGCAACAGACTAAGCTTTTTGGTTTGTTTTGCCGGGATTATTTCTCTAAATTGAAGGACGGCCAAAGGGTCCATCTGAAATAACAATGCAAAGACACTTTATGGCAATTGTTCAAAATGTCACTTAAACTGGTTATATTTTAAGAGGCATATGTTTTTCTACCATTATGCAAGTTTGTCCAATTGCAATTAAACTCTGAATCCACCATTTTCTACATTAAAAAAAAGCCTGTACCAAGTCAGGAATATTATGATAGTTGTTTTTGAGCTTTTGATTTTAAAATTTGATAAGGGACTTTCCGTTTATATTTTTTTTCGGAGTTGAGTATTTTTGTTATTTTATTTTTGTGTATGTTAATAAATATATAAACACATATATATACCACGACTTGAGATGCACCTATCGTCTACAAAAGACTCATCAGTGTCGCTAGAACCAAAAAAAAAAGGTTCAAGAAAGTCAAGTGTGTTATTCTTATTGTGGCTATGTGTATTGTCTTAGTATAAGAATGTGAAGTGTAAACGTCAAATTAAGAAGCAGCTTAACTACTAGTAAAACAAGTCTACTAAAATATACATCTGGGACGCATAATGTTATAGGTCTTTCCTAATCAAAGAGCTGGTAGCTCTGAGGTGGAAGAAGGTGAATAAAAGGTAACTTGAATTACCATAAAAGCAGCCCCACTAACCCAGCCTGCTTTGTTCCATTATCGTTATGACGTAGTTTTTTCTTCAAACAAGAATTTGTCATAAGTACATGGATTTCCCATCCGTACAATCCTTTTCTATGTTCAGTGGACCGTGAAAATTAGGTAAAATCTTTAATTTGGCAGAAAAATTATCTTATCATAAGGAACACATGTGTACTAAGTTTCAAGTTGATTGGATTTCAACTTCATCAAAAACTACCTCGACCATAAACTTTAACTTGAAGCAGGACGGACTGACAAACCAGAAAACATAATGCCCATAAATGCGGCATAAAAATAGAAAGACTTGTTACATACCTGCCAACTTTTGAAAATTCCCATAAGGGTTTTTAGTCCGCGACAACAATTTTAAGGTTACAATTTTCAGCAAAGTATTTTGCACTCTCTGGATTGTCTAGAAAAAGTGTCATATTTGTATGATGATCTTACATGCCTTTTTCTTAAGTCTGTTTGCATGATTCTAGTTATTAAATCAGTAGAAAAGTTGAACATGTTGCTAGCAGACCAGGGTTTATTTTCTTGTGTAAGAATATATGATGCTTGTTGAAATTTCCAATTTTGAATTATGCAAAAAGATGAACCTTTTACAGGTTGGGAACAACGCTTCAAATGAGGGGTAACCCTCATTGAAAGAACATAACAAACCACTGTAAAAAATGAGCACCTTTATATTCATATAGGTTGATGAAACTTTCCCCAAGAACTATGCATCTATCAAGTATTAAATGGTCAAAACAGGTCAAAAGAATATTGTGATATTTCTAAACTTATATCTTCTTTATTAATTTGACCCCTCATTTAGAAAAGTTGTTCCAAACATAATGAATTTTCCCACTTTTGAGTTAAAAATCTTAAAAATTTTCTTTCTTTTTTTTCAACAGTAAAATGACCCCTTGTTTTAGGGACAGTCCTTCAGTTAAGGGACACCACTCATAATGGGGGGTGGTGTCCCAACCTGTTTGTTGTTTTTTTTGAAAAAAAGAATACTACATTGTGCTTTAAATTATTTAATTGAATACAAAAATGACGTATTATGTCAATAAATTAGTGAAAAAACTACTATTCAGTATTATCTTTATGGTAGTACTGCATCATTGAATTTTGTCAATTCCTTAAGCTGTGTAAGAACCCTCTTTGCAGATGAAAATTCACCAGCGGGAGTGCCATGTTCACGCTTTTACAAGATGAAAACAACAAAGTTCAAAATCTAGCATGTTAGAATACGTTTTTGATTGGCTTATTAATTTGATCATGAGAAACACAGAATTTGATTGGCTGAACACGATTGTTTTACCTTGGGAACAAAATAAGGAACAGATGATTTTCACTAAATCGTGTTTTAGAGCTTTTTTTAACGATTTTTAATATGTTTTAATAAATGCAAGGACGTATTATAAAACGTCCTTGATAAGAGCAAAGAGAATGAACACAGGGCGAACGTACTATATGGTCGAAAGAACTCATGACGAACAGACCAAGGGCGAACATGTAAACAGGGCGAGTCGACCCAATTCAAATTCACGCTTGCGTACTACAAATATCTACATTAAAAACATCCGGTTACAAGTTAACAAACAATGTTCATATAGATGAGATGAAATCTAATAATTTACATAAATAAAAGGGTACATATTTACGATAGTGATTTGTTTTTCAATCCTAATTTACAAATAAAAAGATTCAGATGCTTAATCATGTGTAAACCAGATGCTCCGCAGGGCGCAGCTTTATACGACCGCAGAGGTTGAACCCTGAACGGTTGGACAACATTCAAGCTGGATTCAGCTCTAAATTTGGATTGTGATTAAATAGTTGACACAGCATAGGTTTCTGACACAGAATGAATGTGGTCTAATGAACTTAAAATACTTTTTTTTCCTTTGAGCAATTCACTATGCTGTTGAATATTAATCCTCTCAAAAAAATGTTTGAAGACATTTTTTTTTATTTATGAAATCTGAAATGAGAAAAATTTAACCCCCCTTTTTATTTTCACATCCCCCTTTCCCTTTTTCCAAAACTGATCTCAATTCAAATTTCTAATCGAGTTTACAACAATAACTACTCATTTAAATACATCATAAAATATTAAAATGTAACAAAAGGTGTTTGTTATCACTGAATGGTAAAGATTGTTTTAATTTATCAGTTGGTAGTAAAAGTGAATATACATATACAATTATAAAACAATGATTTAAGTTGATTCAACTACTATTCTGGACAAAGAAAGATAACTCCAATCAATTGAAAATTTCTTGCTATTGCACAATATTGTGCAATTAGATATTTCTTGCTATTGTGCAATACTGTGCAATTGAAAATGTTTGCTATTGCACAATACTGTATTGTGCAATATGAACCAACTTGAAAACTGGGCCCATAATAAAAAATCTAAGTACATGTTTAGATTCAGCATATCAAAAAAGCTCAAGAATTCAATTTTTGTTCATCTTCGCTAGCCAAGGGTTACGATCCACTCCCGTTCTCTTCACCCTTGGAGAATTGAGATAAAATTTCGGAGACACAAGGTAAGGATTTTTATTGGTTGCAGTCGAAACTCGCTGCATCCAACCAAAAAGCGCTTATAACATGATCACGTGTAAATGTAGAAAGTGGTTGTAAACAATTGCCACGTGTTTATTGTGCAACAAGTCTTTACATTCTATAATCATACGACTATATTTAGTGACAACTTGAATGTTTTTAATCAAAAAGAAGAAGTTCCTGTGTATGTTTCATGCACAAAAGCATGAATGTTGACGTATATTTTCGTTTCCGGCTTTATCAAGTGTGTAGGTTCTAGACGCTACCGTGTTTTTACCTCCAAATTGAAAAGTTCAAGTGCTAATCTTCCGATAGATGGCGCAACATTACTTTCACAAATGTTGGCTCAATCTGCCAAGGGTGAAGAGAACGGGAGTGGATCGTAACTCTTGGCTAGCGAAGATGATTTTTGATAAAATCACACTTAAAATTGAGAATGGAAATGGGGAATGTGCCAAAGAGACAACAACCCGATCAAAGAAAAAACAACAGCAGAAGGTCACCAACAGGTCTTCAATGTAGCGAGAAATTCCCGCACCCGGAGGCGTCCTTCAACTGGCCCCTAAACAAATATATACTAGTTCAGTGATAATGAACGCCATACTAATTTCCAAATTGTACACAAGAAACTAAAATTAAAATAATACAAAACTAACTAAAACTAAGGCCAGAGGCTCCTGACTTGGGACAGGCGCAAAAGTGCGGCGGGGTTAAACATGCTTGTGAGATCTCAACCCTCCCCCTATACCTCTAGCCAATGTAGAAAAGTAAACGCATAACAATAATTTTGGACCCTTTTGACTTTAATGTAGACCAATTTGAAACGGGACTAAAAATTAAGAATCTACATACACAGTAAGATTTGGCATATCAAAGAACCCCAATTATTCAATTTTTGATGAAATCAAACAAAGTTTAATTTGGACCCGATTTGGACCAACTTGAAAACTGGGCCAATAATCAAAAATCTAAGTACATTTTTAGATTCAGCATATCAAAGAACCCCAAGGATTCAACTTTTGTTAAAATCAAACTAAGTTTAATTTTGGACCCTTTGGACCTTAATGTAGACCAATTTGAAAACGGGACCAAAAATTAAGAATCTACACACTCAGTTAGATTCGGCATATCAAAGAACCCCAATTATTCAATTTTTGATGAAATCAAACCAAGTTCAGTTTTGGACCCTTTGGGCCCCTTTTTCCTAAACTGTTGGGACCAAAACTCCCAAAATCCAACCCAACCTTCCTTTAGTGGTCATAAACCTTGTGTTTCAATTTCATAGATTTCTATTTACTTAAACTAAAGTTATGGTGAGAAAACCAAGAATAATGCTTACTTGGGCCTCTTTTTGGCCCCTAATTCCTAAACTGTTCAGACCTCAACTCCCAAAATCAATACCAACCTTCCTTTTGTGGTCATAAACCTTGTGTTTAAATTTCATTGATTTCTATTCACTTAAACTAAAGTTATTGTGCGAAAACCAAGAATAATGCTTATTTGGGCCCTTTTTTGGCCCCTAATTCCTAAACTGTTAAAACCAAAACTAAGAAAATCAATCCCAACCTTCCTTTTGTGGTCATAAACCTTGTGTCAAAATTTCATAGATTTCTATTTACTTAAACTTAAGTTATTGTACGAAAACCAAGAAAATGCTTATTTGGGCCCTTTTTGGTCCCTAATTCCTAAAATGTTGGAATCAAAACTCCCAAAATCGATCCCAACCTTCCTTTTGTGGTCATAAACCTTGTGTTAAAATATCATAGATTTCTATTCACTTTTACTTAAGTTAGAGTGCGAAAACTAAAAGTTTCGGACGACGACGACGACGCAGACGACGACGCAGACGACGACGCCAACGTGATAGCAATATATGACGAAAAATTAAAATTTTTGCGGTCGTATACAAATCGGTGTGGAACCCTTTTAATTATTTTGATATTTTTCGCACAGTTTACTTGATAATCCTTATTACTGTTTCTCTCTATCTATTGTCTAGTTTTTGACGACCCAAAAAAGGGTAAAAATCATCTTTCAATGGCAACAACCCCTCTACAGTCATTAAAACACCACTTAATAAATTCTATGTATCCGAGGCGCTTTTCTAGATTTACCTTTATCAGATACGCTCAAAGGCGAATTTGTGGAAGCCAAAGGTGTAGAAGAACCGAAACAGGTGAAGAGCTTTGTGACCAAAATGGGCCTTAAAACAATTAGCAAAATCCATCTAAGGTTAACTTTGCACGAGGGAGTTAAAATCTTAATCTCTATATAATCTATATGTATTTATAAAGGGATCAATTGACAATTTCTTCCATTTTGACTTACTTGAAAATCGTATTGTAATCATCATGATACAGTTTCTATATATATCTTAAATTGTATCTACAAAAATTTGTAAAAATAATCTTCATGAGCAGTAGATACTTATAAGGTTCAAGTGACGATTTTGTGTATGTTCTAGAAATATTTTATAATGTGTCTTTCTATATTGTATTGTTACACTATTGTTTCAGGTAATGGTGAAGATTGGTACCTATTAAAGCGTTTAATCCTCGGCTGCATTTGTTTGCACCTGTCCTAAGTCAGGAACCTGATGTTAATATAAAGTTATAAAGGGGCATATCTGAAGAACGGTAAAACTGACCCTACCCGTACTTGAACTGAATTTTATGGCAAAAATTATTGTGTTTAAGTTTCATAACATTTTGTTGAGGCAAACTTGAGTTAGATTGGTCAATACCTCATTTGGTGGACAGATAGTCCCCGAGGGTATCACCATCCCAGAAGCCAGTAGTTCGGAACTGGCATAAAAATTCGGATCTTGCGTTATTAAAATTTGTTGTTACTAAATTTTTGAAATTAATTTAAGATTAAGCCCTTATCAAAAGAAATCATGTATGTACCTCATGCAAGGTTCTGATTCCTTGCCCGACTTTGTTTATACTTGTTTGTCCTTTTTGGTTTACAGCTCTTCGTCCTTTTTATAAGCTTTGTATTTTCAAATATTTTTGCCTCAACGACAATCGAAAATTTTAGACTTTTTTTTCAATTTATAAAGGAAACTCTAACACGGTTAAAGTGACGCCACCAAAATTCAATATGTATCTGTATTTTGTTTTTTGGTTGTTTATTTTGGTAATAAGCATTATGTATACGTTTCATAACTTTTGGTTGAGGCAAACTAAAGTTAGAGAACGGAAACGAAAAATTCAATATTTTTTCCATTTGTCCTAAATGGGCATAACTGTAGAACGGTTAAAGTGACGTCATCAAAATTTAAACTTGATCTATGTTTTATGGTAATAAGTATTTTTATCAGTTTCATAAAATTTGGTAGAGACAAACTAAAGTTTGAAAACGGAAACCGACTTTGGAGCGTATGGACGTACAAGGGTGCATAAAAATACTTCTTTTAAATAAACCTACCATTTTTCTCATACTTTCCATGTCCATATCTCCTCTATTTCGTATTTACTTCACAGTCCGTAATCTTTGATAGTATTTACCTCTGGAGTCTAAAAGAGAACAATAAGTAGAAAAATATATACAAGGTAGAAACGCGTTATCCTTTTAAACAAGACAAGACTACTAAACTATAATTCAATCTAAAAGCATGCTGTTGATAAAATAGTTTGTTAAATGTGAAAAAACATGGATTATCGAAATGCGCATCTAGTGCAGAAAATTTGGTACCGTTTATGTTAATAGAGAACGGGAACGAAAAATTCAGATTTGTTCCCCCATTTATACAGGAACATAACTCTAGAACGGTTAAAGTGACGCCACCAAAATTCAAAAGGTATCTGGTTTTTTGTTGTTGTAATAAGCTTTGTGTATAAGTTTCATAACATTTGGTTGAGGCAAACTTAATTAAGAAAATGGAAACCATTTTTAGGACGTATGCATGGATGGACAGGGTTAAACTTAATGCCCCCTCCGCTACGACGGGTGTATAAAAATGCTTCTTTTAAATAAACGTACCATTTTTCTCATACTGTCAATGTTCATATCTCGTCCGTTTCGTGTTTACTTCACAGTCCATAATCTTTGATAGTATTTACCTATGGGGTATAAAAGAGCACAAAAAGATACAAATAAAGAAAGGAACCATAGGCACTTGTTTCAGGAGGTTAGATCTCACACATTTAATAACTAACCCATACTACAATTGTGTACTACTGTCACAGTTATAACCTTATATGCTTTCTTTTCTCGGTGTAGAAATAATCCAATCAAATACACGTATTAAATTAAATGTCTTTCTTGGTGGGCTATAGATCATAGTAAAGTATCCCACAATTGTTATCACCATGGCAGTTTAGGTAAAAATAAAACATATTCGCATAAAAGTCGTCTCAAATAAAGCTCAGACACCAAGACAGAATTACAGTAGCATGAACGAGGGATAACGAAGTTTAATAGAATAGTTAGCATTTTCAGTGGAAACGAACATTGACCAATTAGCATACGATTGATAAAAAGATACAATGAACAAACACCTCGGCAATGTTACAATATACTATAATATACTAGTATATAAAACCAATAATGTGTAGACATATGTTGGTATTGTCAAGGACGTATATTAGTTATACGTCCTTGGTATTGTGAATAAAAGAAAAAATATGCAAAGACATGCGTTGATTTGTCAATATTGACATCATACACAGCTGACAAACAAGGAGAAACTTAATTGCTTGTACTGATAACTGTAGCAGATAGATATTTGGAACATATATATATAGAATAATACATGGCAAAATCCGTATCGCATGCTATATCACCACGAGAAACCAATATCAGTCCCGAGGGTCGAAGGTCCCGAGGGCTGATATTGGTCGAGTGGTGATACAGCATGCGATACGGATTTTGCCATGTATTATTCTGTTTATCATATATTTTCATAGAATCAGATTTATGGGATATCCATTTTTTTGTTTTAAATTGTCTGAAATTATAAGTTAGCAAAGACCCAGTGGTGGACCTCAGTTGTTGTCTCTTTGACACATTCCCCATTACCATTCTCAATTCTATTATGATTTTCCTGTATTTTTCCAGCTTACTTGTTTTTTTTATAGACATCCTTATTTGCTTAATATCCACATCGTAATGCCCCCTATAATCTTATTACATTCTCAATATATGTTGAAGACCATGTATTAAAATGCATCCACTGACGATACTGTCCTATTATTTCAACTAAAATTAACATTTATCAAATAAATATAAGATGTAGAAATGTCAAAAGTTTTATTGTTTCTTTGGCGATGATATCATTCATGATCATTTTAATTCGCTGAATATTTGAACAGCAAGACAAATATTTCTTGAAAAAAATTGCTATCTACATGTATTCTAACCAAAATTTAAACCGTGAAAATTTGCATTTGTGTTTAATGAATGCAATGAAAACAAACTTCACCAAAATTATGACAAAATAAACAATAAAACTTCATATATTTCTATATCTTATTGTGTCTTTTTTATATGTAAAAATCGTTCGTAAAGTTACTGGGTAATAATTTTTGGAAATGATATGATTTTTTTTAATCGGAACTCATTTTTTTCCTATGGTAGGAAATACAGCAACTGAACGTCATATGTCAAACGTTGACGTCATTAGAATTGTGAGGTCATGCCAGGTATGCGATACGCGTTTTGCCATGCGATACGGGGTGTGCGATACGGGTTTAGCCATGCGATACGGGGTATGCGATACAGGGTAGGTGATACAGACTGGAAAAAAGAACCTTTATTAGATATACAAAATTGCTGTATTTTGTACTAAACATATGATAAATATATATATATATATATATATATGTTATTTGTCTACATTGACATCTTATTCAAAGTGACTAGTCAGCACTGAAGGGTAAAGATTGCTTAGATTTATCAGTGTATAGTAAAATTAAATATTGAATTTTATAAAGCATTACTATATAAGATATCTTACATGTATATACTTTATAATATATCTCTTACAAAGTTTACAAAATATATTAAGAAATTTTTTTGTATTTAAGATATCTATATAAACTTCAAAGTCATAGATAGATAGATAATTTTATTAACCAATCATGGTGCCCAAAATTTGAGCTATACAATCAAATGAATTACAAAATAAAGCACAGAAAATGATTAAAATGATTAGAATGATTAAAGTACATTTGAACAAAAAACCACATGAATACACATTTACACTAATTAACCTGATATAAACCAAGTTATTGACAAAACATAGTTGTTATGGGTGCCACTGTGACCTGGAGAAATTACATAAATCTTTATAGTTCTAGGTCTATGGGAGACAACTCCTGATCAATTTTATTTCCTGTATATATATATATATATATATATATATATATAATAATATTTTTAAATTTGCAAACTACATTTCACATCAAATAATAACAGTTCGTTAAAATATTGTCACTAGCGCTTTCATGCCTTCTGGCAATCTTCAGGCGACGTTTTAACAATGTCCTTGACGACACTGCCGTTGGTAACGTTTATTACGTAATAAACGTTACCAACGGCAGTGTCGTCAAGGACATTGTTAAAACGTCGCCTGAAGATTGCCAGAAGGCATGAAAGCGCTAGTGACAATATTTTAACGAACTGTTATTATTTGATGTGAAATGTAGTTTGCAAATTTAAAAATATTATTATATACATTCTGTACACCGTGTTTATTTACTTTTGCTATATATATATATATATACATAATTAGAATATCTATTTGATTAGATTATATTCTATATTTGGTGTAATTTTCAGACTTATATATATATATATATATATTTTTCTTCTATATTTTTTTCAAACAACAATATTTTCTATAATTTTCTTTCGTTCTTCAAAAAGGGAGTGTAATAAGTTAGATAAGTTTAAAGTAACAAACAAATCTTCAGATGAAAGAATCCAAACAAATTTCATTTCATCAGATAATCTTGAAAAATTTTTGAATTTTGAATTTAAATTAGATAAATGTTGAGATCGAGTATCTTTTAGAACAGGACATTTTAAAAGAAAATGTAGTTCGTCTTCAACTGCGTTCTTACATAGCTTACACTTTCTGTCTTCAGCTTTAATTCCAATATACCTCCCTCTTTCGATTTCAAGATCATGACAGCTAGTTCTAAATCTTGTGATTATTTGCCTGTCTTTTTTTGAATTCATTTTTAAATATGGTTCAAACATAAAAATATTTTTAAATTTTCTGTAAGTTCTTAATTTATTGCCAGATTGTAAATTAGTACACTTCCCAGAATTGCTTTCTGAACTAGCTAACCAGCTTTCTTTAAATTTAATAGTTAAAGATGTTTTTACTTTTTTTAGAATATGGTTTTGTTTAAAGTTTGATTGGTTAACAAATAGATATTCTAAGTCTAGAAATTTAAATATATGTTTAATGCTTCCTATCCAAGATTTCTGGTTATGTTTGTCCATAGAATGAGATAGATTTATGGCTTCCCTTAGAATAATATTTGAAGGTTCAATATCCTTCATAAGATGGATCCAATATTTTACCATATTCATTATTACATAATACAGTGTAGGGAGTGAACCTAGTTCTCCTCTACATGCCATATTTGATGTTTTTATATTAACTCTAAGTGAAAATTTACAAAGCTTAGTATGAATTTTCTCAAATATGGTTGCTCATTAAATGCCGTGTTTTGAAGCCGAAGTTTACCGATTGTCACCTTATAGTAAACAAATAACAAAAAGCATGGGTATTGAGCACGTGTTTAACATGTACAACCAGTGAATTGTTTATTTTAATGACAGATCCATGCGTAATGCGACCACCGGATTTTTACGAGGAGGGTTACGCTCAGGTCACTATGCATACGGAAAATATGTCGGCGATTCCAGGAAGCAATAAAAAATAAGTAAACTTCTTCTAAATGTGGACAAATTAAAGAACTTTCCTCAGAAAAAGTATATGTACATAAGTTGTATAATGAAAACTATCCATTTCGTTATAAAAAACATATGCATATTGTTTTTTAATTTGAGGTTTCTTATGACTTTAATAGATATCTCATTTAGTATAAAATATCTTATATAGTTTATAAGTTATCTAATATTATTTATACGATATGTTATAAAGAAAATGAACTGATATATCTTATAAACTATATAAGATATCGTATAAAGTTTATGAGATATCTGGAAGTAAGAATAAATAGTAAAACGGCTTGCCATAAAAACATGAAAAAAATACTATTCACTTAAATTATACATAAAAGACAAACTAGTATGACCACTTTTGTTTTAATACTGCGACCGATTTATATTAGCAGATGTACTTACTTAATTTACTAATATTGCTACATGTTATTAAAGTCGTTTTTATTTATTTATACATGTAAAACCGTAAATAAATATATCACAGTGTAAACATTTCAAAATAAATGTAAATCCTATATTTATATCTCTGGTGATAATTTAAAATGTTGACGGACGTCAAGTTGGTAACTTATTCCTTATTCTTTATTCGTTACTTATTCCCTATTCCCTATTCGTTACATATTTGTTACTTATTCCCTATTCCCTATTCGTTACCTATTCGTTACTTATTCCCTATTCCCTATTCGTTACTTATTCGTTACTTATTCCTTATTCGTTACCTATTCGTTACTTATTCCTTATTCGTTACCTATTCGTTACTTATTCCTTATTCCCTATTCGTTACTTATTCGTTACTTATTCCTTATTCGTTACTTATTCCTTATTCCTTATTCGTTACTTATTCCCTATTCCCTATTCGTTACCTATTCGTTACTTATTCCTTATTTCCTATTCGTTACTTAATCCTTATTCGTTACCTATTCGTTACTTATTCCTTAGTCTCTATTCGTTACCTATTCGTTACTTATTCCTTATTCCTTATTCGTTACTTATTCCTTAATTACCTATTCGTTACTTATTACTTATTCCTTATTCGTTACTTATTCGATTTTTGATATTTTTCACCCTTTTTAATTGTTTATATTCTTATCTCTGGTTATAGTTCAAAATTTGTTGAGGTAAAATGACCTTTTTATGACCTATTTATCTGTGTTTGTGCTCAACCGATCCTGTTGCTTTATGTTCGATACTTTTTTGTTTCTTATCTGATTTTTATACGTTCTACCTTTTAAATGTTTTATATTCGTATGTTTGAAGATCTGGTTTTTGGTTCAAAGAGGTGAAATCACCTTTTAGCGCTTGTATAAAAATGAAGATGTGGTATGATCGCCAATGAGACAACTCCCCACAATAGACCAAAATGAAACAGAAATTAACAACTACAGGTCACAATACGGCCTTCAACAATAAGCAAAGCCCATACCACATGGTCAGCTATAAAACATGTTAGCGGGGTGTACATCGTTTCGGAGCTTGACTAATAACTTGTTTATAACACGCGTATTATACGTTGCACCTTTTAGAAAATGATTTTCAATTGTGTTCTTGTCTCTGGCGGTAACTATGTGTTCTTAGAGATAAAATCACCCTATTAGCGCGTATGTACCCGTTCCAGCGCTCGGTTTATACCCCGTTACTTATTCGCTTATAAGACGCGTCGCATACTTTGCACCTTGAAATAAATCGATAATCAATTGTTTTCGTATATCTGGCGGTAATTATGTGTTCTCTAAGTTGAAAAAAAAACTATTAGAGCATATGTACCCGTTTCACCGCTACACTGATACCCTGTTACTTATTCGTTCCTTATTCGTTTTTTATACGCGTGGTAAACGTTGCACCTTGAAATTATTATATAAATCGATTATCATTTTTTTTCCTGTCTCTGGCGGTAATTATGTGTTCTCTGAGGTGAAAAAAAAGTTTATTAGCGCATATGTACCCGTTTCAGCGCTACACTGATACCCTGTTACTTATTCGTTATTTATTCGCTTATAAAACGTGTGTTATGCGTTGCACTTTAAAACAGTAATATTTTTGTGTCTGTGGTGGTAACTGTCGGTTCTTAGAGGTTAAATAACCCTAATAAAACATATGTACCCGTTTTAGCGCTCGACTGTTACCCTGTTACTTATTCGTTTCTTATTCGCGTCTCATACGTTTGTTATACGTTGCACCTTTTAGAAAATGGTTTTCAATTGTTTTCTTGTCTCTAGTGGTACCTATGTGTTTTAAGAGGGAAAAAACCCTATTAGCGCCTATGTACCTGGTTCAGCGCTACACTTTTATCCTGTTACTTATTCGTTCCTTATCCGCTTATAAAACGTGTGTTTTACGTTCCAATTTTAAAAAGAATTATTTTCGTGTCTCTGGTGGTTACTGCCGATTCTTAGAGGTGAAAAAACCCTAATAGAACATATGTACCCGTTTCAGCGCTTGACTGATACCCTGTTACTTATTCGTTCTTTATTCGCTGTTAATACGCGTGGTATACGTTGCACCTTGAAAAAAATCGATTATCGATTGTTTTCATGTCTCTGGCGGTAATTATGTGTTCTCTGAGGTGAAAAAAAAGTTTATTAGCGCATATGTACCCGTTTCAGCGCTACACTGATACCCTGTTACTTATTCGTTATTTATTCGCTTATAAAACGTGTGTTATGCGTTGCACTTTAAAGCAGTAATATTTTTGTGTCTGTGGTGGTAACTGTCGGTTCTTAGAGGTTAAATAACCCTAATAAAACATATGTACCCGTTTTAGCGCTCGACTGTTACCCTGTTACTTATTCGTTTCTTATTCGCGTCTCATACGTTTGTTATACGTTGCACCTTTTAGAAAATGGTTTTCAATTGTTTTCTTGTCTCTAGTGGTACCTATGTGTATTAAGAGGGAAAAAACCCTATTAGCGCCTATGTACCTGGTTCAGCGCTACACTTTTATCCTGTTACTTATTCGTTCCTTATCCGCTTATAAAACGTGTGTTTTACGTACGTTCCAATTTTAAAAAGAATTATTTTCGTGTCTCTGGTGGTTACTGCCGATTCTTAGAGGTGAAAAAACCCTAATAGAACATATGTACCCGTTTCAGCGCTTGACTGATACCCTGTTACTAATTCGTTCTTTATTCGCTGTTAATACGCGTGGTATACGTTGCACCTTGAAAAAAATCGATTATCGATTGTTTTCATGTCTCTGGCGGTAATTATGTGTTCTCTGAGGTGAAAAAAACCTTTTAGCGCATATGTACCCGTTTCACCGCTACACTGATACCCTATTACTTATTCGTTACTTTTTCGCTTTTAATACGCGTGGTATACGTTGCACCCCGAAATAAATCGATAATTGTTTGTTTTCATGTCTCTGGCGGTAATTATGTGTTCTTTGAGTTGAATAAAAGCCTATTATCGCATATGTACCCGTTTCACCGCTACACTGATACCCAGTTACTTATTCGTTCCTTATTCGCTTATAAAACGTGTGTTATGCGTTGTACTTTAAAAAAGAAATATTTTTGTGTCTCTGGCGGTAACTGTCGGTTCTTAGAGGTTGAAAAAAACCCTATTAGTGCATATGTACCCGTTTCAGCGCTACACTGATACCCTGTTACTTATTCGATCCTTATTCGCTGATAAAACGTGTGTTATGTGCTGCACTTTAAAAAAAATAATACCCTGTTACTTATTCGTTCCTTATTCGCTTTTAATACAAATGGTAAGCATTTCAAGTGAAAATCGATTAATTTCAATGTGCAACGTATACCTCGTGTATTAAAAGCGAATAAGGAACGAATAAGTAACAGGGTATTATCCGAGTTATTGTGACGGGTACATATGTTCTATTAGGGTTATTTCACCTCTTAGAACATATTGTTACCACCAGGGACATGAATACAATTGAAAATTCTTTTTTAAAAGGTGCAACGTATAACATACGTATTATGAGCGAATAAGTAACGAATAAAAAACAGGGTATTTACTGAGCACTGGAACGGGTTCATACGCGCTAACAGAGTTATTTCGTCTCTAAGAGCACATTGTTACCACTAGAGACATGAACACAATTTAATAACGATTTATTTCAAGGTGCAACGTATACCCCACGTATTAAAGGCGAATAAGTAACGAATAAGTGACAGGGTATTATCCGAGCACTGGAACGGGTACATGCGCTCTAATAGGATTATGTCATCTCTAATAACACATTGTTACCACCAGAGACATGAATACAATTGAAAATCTTTTTCTAAAAGGTGCAACGTATAACAAACGTAGTATAAGCGAATAAGTAACAGGGTATTTACCGAGCGCTGGAACGGGTACATACGCGCTAATAGGGATATTTCATCTCTAAGAATACATTATAACCGCCAGAGACATGAACACAATTATAAATCCTTTTCTAAAAGGTGCAACGTATATCAAACGTATTATAAGCGAATAAGTAACAATAAGTAACAGGGTATTAACCGAGCGCTGGAACGGGTACATACGCGTTAATAGGTTTTTTTCATCTCTAAGAAGACATTGTTACCACCAGAGTCGTGAATACAATTGAAAATTCATTTCTAAAAGGTGCAACGTATAACATACGTATTATAAGCGAATACGTAACGAATAAGTAACAGGGTATTTACCGAGCGCTGGAACGGGTACATAGGCGCTAATAGGGTTTTTCATCTCTAAGAACACATTATTACCACCAGAGACATGAATACAATTAAAAATTCTTTTCTAAAAGGTGCAACGTATAACATACGTATTATAAGCGAATACGTAACGAATAAGTAACAGGGTATTTACCGAGCGCTGGAACGGGTACATAGGCGCTAATAGGATTTTTCATCTCTAAGAGCACATTGTTACCACTAGAGACATGAACACAATTGAAAAACGATGTATTATAAGGTGCAACGTATACCTCGCGTATTAAAAGCGAATAAGTAACGAATAAGTTACAGGGTATTATCCGAGCGCTGGAACGGGTACATATGTTCTATTAGGGTTTTTTTCACCTCTTAGAACCTATTGTTACCACCAGAGACATGAATACAATTGAAAACTCATTTCTAACCGATGCAAAGTATAACAAACGTATTATAAGCGAATAAGTAATAGGGTATTTACCGAGCGCTGGAAGGGATACATACGCGCTAACAGGGTTATTTCATTTCTAAGAGCACATTCTTACCACTAGAGACATGAACACAATTGAAAAACGATTTATTTCCTGGTGCAACGTATACCCCACGTATTAAAAGCGAATAAGTAACGAATAAGTAGCAGGGTATTATCCGAGCGCTAGAACGGGTACACATGCGCTAATAGGTTTTTTTTCACCTCAGAGAACACATAATTACCGCCAGAGACATAAAAAAAATGATAATTTCATCTCTAAGAACCGACATGTTGTTACCACCAGAGACACAAAAATATTTCTTTTTGAAAGTGCAACGCATAACACACATTTTATACGTGATTAAGGAACGAATAAGTATAACAGGGTATCAGTGTAGCGCTGAAACAGGAACATTTGTGCTAATAGTTTTTTTTTTCACCTAAGAGAACACATAATAACCGCAAGAGACATACAAAAAATTGATATTCGATTTATTTCAAGGTGCAACGTATACCACACTTATAAAAGGCGAATAAGGAACAAATAAGTAACAAGGTATCAGTGTAGCGGTGAAATGGGTACATATGCGCTAATTTTCACATTAGAGAACACATAATTACCGCAAGAGACATGAAAGCAATCGATAATCGATTTATTTCAAGGTGCAACGTATACCACGCGTATTAAAAGCGAAAAAGGAATGAATAAGTATAGTCCGTTTGACTTCTATAAATCTTCAAAAAATAATTCTTCAAAATTCATTTTTAAAGATAAATATTTTTTTTCTTCATGTATGTTAATGTATGATATATACGAACTCTGACTATGAATATCATAATTTTAAACCTATAATCAAGAAAGTTACTCATTAGGTCTCTATGTTACTTCAATTTATTTTAATATAAAATACACAATGGAGTACGTATGAGTAGTGTAACAGCCTTCCATTCAAAACAAAAACATTAGACATGTGCTCTAAACCTTTTTTATTGTACCATGTGACTTTACTCATTTAAATAACTCTGGTCATGTGTGCATGCTTTTGTATTTCTCATTGAATACAGAAAGCTCAGTAATCACATGACCAGAGTTATTTAAATGAGTAAAGTCACATGGTACAATAAAACAGGTTTAGAGCACATGTCTAATGTTTTTGTTTTGAATGGAAGGCTGTTACACTACTCATACGTACTCCATTGAGTATTTTATATTAAAATAAATTGAAGTAACATAGAGACCTAATGAGTAACTTTTTTTTATTATAGGTTTAAAATTATGATATGCATAGTCAGAGTTCGTATATATCATACATTAACATACATGAAGAAAAAAAATATTTATCTTTAAAAATGAAATTTTAAGAATTATTTTTTGAAGATTTATAGAAGTCAAACGGACTTTTTTTTTTTATAACAGGGTATCAGTCGAGCGCTCAAACGGAACATATGTTCTTTTCGGGTTATTTCACCTCTAAGAACCGACAGTTAGTGTAAACATATTTTATTAATTATATTCAGGTACATATATAGACATTTACATAATAATACAAGTGAAATAATTAATAGGATCCAGAAACAAGCTCTTAGCTTATATTAATCCGTTTCCTAATAAGAACATTTCATATTTTAATACTCAAAGGGTAAAATGTTATAAACAATAACAATGTTACACTAGATGGAAAGAAGAAAAAACATATAATAAGGTTTGTGACACACAAGAAAGAAGAAAAAAATATATACATCGGAATAATAAAGTGTATGTTTCTGAACGGACACAATTATAGATATAAGTATTACTTGTTGAACAAGATGTGTGCTATCATATGACAAATCTTTTACTACTGAGTATAAATGTTTGAACTGCCAAGAATATTTCTATGTTTTGTTCGTAGCTGAAGTCCATTGAACCGTGTAGCAAGATTTCTTCCGACAAAAAATGTATTATATTGATATTATAAAAATGCTGTTCACGCATAATGTGAAAACGGGGGCAGTGCAACAAGTAGTGCGCTGTAGTTTCTATAGCACCACATAAACAAAGTGGCGAATCCACTATATTTTTAACAAAAAGATGATGATTTAGAGAACTGCATTGCATACGAAGTCTTGAGTGATAAATTTGACCTAATCGCTTACCAATGTAATAATAATTTGGAGGTTTAATCGCCCGAGACTGGACACAATTCCTGAATGCCCCCACCGAAGTACTGGTCTTAGAATTCTCAGGGAGGAGATTCCATGAACGTACAGTTGACGGTAAAAAATAATTTGAATACAGGGCTGTTCTTGTTCGAACAGGGGGGATTAGGGACGAGTTTCTCGTATTATGATAATGTATGGCTGCATGGGACTCTGGAACTAAGGTTGATAAATATTCCGGAGTAATATTATTTTTCATCTTGTAAAAATAAATTAACCTGTGGGCCTCCCTTCGATCTTTAAGCTTTTCCCAACTCGTTTCGAGATATAATCTCTCTAGGGACACCAACCTAGTACCCCCAGTTACGATCCTGGCAGCCTCTGTTTGCACTTTTTCAATCTTATCAATCAAAAGATGTGTGTTGTTGTCCCAGATGACATCAGCATATTCTAATAATGGTCTTATATATGTTAGGTATATTGTCTCGAGTGTCCGTCTGTCAAGGATAAATTTAAATTTTCGAAGAACATTCAGTCGTTTGTATGCCTTTTCGGTTATTACATCAATATGTTTGTGCCAAGTGCCATCGTTTGAAATATGTAATCCAAGGTGTTTATGGGTTGATACCTCAGCTACAGTTACGTTGTCCATGTTAAGTTTTGGATGATCAGGTTTGTTAAGTTTCCGTGAAATTGTCATGGTCTCGGTTTTCTGAGGGTTAAAGGTCACTAGCCAATCTGAAGACCATCTATGGATTTTTTCGAGATCACTATTCAAGTTGTTTGCTGATTCTTGGGGGTCATCTACTATCAAATATAAACTTGTATCATCAGCAAACAACTTAATAGAAGACTGTATATCAGATATGATATCGTTAATAAATATCAAAAATAAAAGAGGACCCAGGATCGACCCCTGGGGTACCCCAGCCATTATATTACCCCACTCGGATGATACACTATTAATTACAACCCTTTGCTTTCTATCAGATAGATAATTTTTTACCCATGCCAAAACCGAACCTTTAATGCCAATAGCTTCTAATTTCCGTAACAACCCCTTATGCCAAACTCTGTCAAATGCCTTACTTATATCACAAAAAATTACTCTAATTTCTTTCCCGTCATCTAATGCCTTCCCAAACTCGTTTGTAATATTCAGCAATTGATTAATGGCTGAGTCCCCTTGGGTGAATCCTGATTGGTTGGGTGTGATTATCTGGTTAGCTATTAGATAGTTATGAATATGCTTAAAAACACATCTTTCCATGACTTTTCCGATAACGCTTATCAATGATATCGGTCTATAGTTTCTATAGTCACTTGGGGAGTCCTTCTTAAATACAGGGGTAACATTTGCACATTTCCAGTCGGAAGGAAATTTGCCAACTGATAAAGATAGGTTAAATAACCTGCACAAAGGATATTTCATAATTCCATATGCTTCTTTTAGAAGTCGTGGGCTTATACGATCTGGTCCCGATGCCTTTGATACATCCAAAATCTTCAAGATGTCTACTACCTCGTTCTCAGATATTATCATATCACCGAGTCCGTCTGTTCGTGTGTCAGGTATGTCTGGAAGGTGTGTATTAGAGTCATCAAGATTTGATTGACCACAAAAATAATCATTAAATATTTTTGCCTAATATTCAGAGTATTGTTCCGAAGCTTGAGTTGATTGCCGCTGAATATTCTTGCCATGAATTACTCTTGTTTACCGAAAGTTGGCTTTCATCGCAAGTTAGCAATGAATCCATTTTATTACCGGGTTATAAAACACCATTCCGAAGAGATCGGGTGGGGAAGGCAGGGGGAGGTGTTATAGTATATGTTAAAGATAACTTGAATTGCTCTGAAAGGCGAGACTTAGTGGTCTGTGGTACTGAGTGTATATGGCTCGAAGTAAGATTCAAGACCAAAAAATATCTTTATGGGACCTTTTACGTCCCACCTAACAGTAGCCCACAGGTATGGGACAACATAGAACAGTCTATCGACCTTGCCTTATCATGCAATTTAGATATCATAGTTACAGGTGATTTTAACACCAACCAGTTAAGGAACACCACTAATGATAGAATTAGCATGATTAAAGCACAATTCAGTCTACATCAAGTTATCTCCGATCCAACTTATTTTACAGAACACAGTTCATCACTTCTAGACCTTATTTTAGTAAATGACCCTGTTAACCTCCTATTTTCTGATGTTGGGGCCCCGTTACTTGATCAAATACGATATCATTTACCTGTAATAGGTATCCTTACCCAGCCATGCAAGTTACATCAAGTTTTTAAGCGTAAAGTATACATGTATGATAGAGGTGATTATGACTCATATAGACACCAGCTATCACTTGTTGATTGGGATGCTTTATTTATTTCCAATGACGTTGATGTCATAGCACATGCCATAACGGACGAACTTATTGACAAGGCAGATAAAAACATTCCTAACCGAATTATTACAGTCAGAAAAGATAAACCACCATGGCTTACCGCTGATATCAAAAGGATGATTCGTAAAAAAAATCGCATCCATAAAAGAGCCAAAAAAACAAATTCTGCTCCGGACTGGACAAAATTTCGATTAGTTAGGAATAAGTGTAATAAACTAGTTTTAAAATCTAAAACTGATTATTTTTCAAAATTGTCAACCAAAATTATATCTGAATCTCATGGTGGCAAACAATATTGGAGTCTTATTAAATCTTTGATGAAATGTGACTCCAGCGACAGTCGCAACATTCCCCCTTTACAGATAGATGATGATCTGATCTGTGAAGATACAAAAAAGCATTTTTAAAAACATCATCTTGGCTACTATTACTACTAAAGCTTGACTCTGTAGTCAACGGACCTGGATTTGGCTCAATGCCCGATATCAATAACAAGATACAAACTATACTGAACGAGCAAGCTATGATAAGATCACAATGATCATGTAAACGGTCGTGTGAACACTTGGAAATCCTAGCGTCACATTTATCAACTTGCTGTGAAATAATGCTACGTGTATCGACTTGGTGAAATACAAAATGTAACAGTATAGTAACTGGTAACATACGGATACCGTACTTTGCGAAAAGTGAAATGCAGATTATGTCAAGAAACGATAATCTCTTTCCCTTCTTGACAGTATGCGCAGCACATAAAAACCGGCCAATACTCTCTCGGTAGCATGACACGTCAACCCCCATTAGGTGACTCCCGAGGTATGCACATAATTGGCGCGAGAGAGCATGACCTGTACATATGAGCGGATCATCCTGTTCGTCAGGAGAAATTTTTCAGTAGTGCGTGGTCCGATTCGAAGTGTGTCACAAAATTTAAGAAAGAATGTAAAAAAAATAAGAAAAATCAAGGAACAAAAAATATAGGTGAACATAACAAGAACAATATATTTTTGAGAAATTGTTCGGGGGTTCTGAATACAAAATAATGTAGTTAGTATAATCTTGCATGAAAAAAATATAATATACGTGGATACGTACTAAAATTTTAATGCTTGTGTGCATAGGTATAATAATTTTGACTGTTTTTCAACAATATCGAGAAACGAGATACGCGTTTACCACAACTTTTACTTAAAACAATGTGGAATGCTGTAATTAAATTTCAATTATATAATTGAGATGTAAAATGTTTATCAGCAGAAAAGACAAAATAATGAAAATGAAACTATCCACGTATATGCCATACGAATAAACAAAATACAACCCTCATAGCACCTCAAATTTTGAATGTCTGCATGTACACAGGTAATGTTTGTATCGAAAAATTGACATCAACTATTGCCGTGTGAATTCATTTACTCATTGGCCAATGAAAAAAGAGTAAATGACATGGTCAACTCGATTGGTTTAAATATAATAACCTTCACCTCATAGGAATTTACTATGGATATAAAAGTAGTAAAAAAAACCCACACAATTAAAAAAAAAACACAAAAAAAAACACAAAAAAAAACCACACACACACCTGTTTCGTTGGTTGCAAAAGAACGTAGTATTGATATTAAGATGTCATTATCATGGTTAATCAAGTACAACACAAATGAGTTTATTAATACTGCTATCATATTAGACTACCATCCATCTGGTGTAGTGTAGGACGGGTCTAACTTGTCGACTGCTTGGACGAATCTAGTTGTAGTTGTAACATCATAGTATTGATCGTGTTTGTCAAGCATATATATTTTCCCATTCGTTGTCCATAACTGTTTAATTTTGTTCTTTTTCAACAGTTTTCTGCAGTGATAGAGTATATTGTTGCGAAGCATGGTTAAATCTTCATTGATGTAGACGGACTTAAAGTTTGCATTTTCTTTCAGATGTTTTCTACATTTAAGTATCCTGAACTTGACACCAGGTTCTGATAATCGAACAATTATCTGACGATGTTTTGGGTCACTGTTGACATCGGGGTCTGATAATTTACCAACTCGATGTGATCTGAGAATGTCAACTCCCTTAAACTCAGGATCAATATCAGAGATAATTTTGCGAACAACTTCTGTTGTGTTTCTCTCATCATTTGGTTCAGGGACACCAGATATTCGGATTAAGCTTCTACGCCCATATTGCTCAACAGCATCTACATCTTCTCTAAGTTTTTTGTTTTCATATTTCAGTTGGTCAATTTGTTCAAGTAATGGCTCTGTGTGCGATTTAATTAGATTTGTAATGTCAGTAATAATATTGGACTTTACAGCATCTGCTATTTTTTGTATGTCTTCATCTGAGATGGTAAATTGTGGTAAAAGTGTATGTACCGCTTCCGCAGTATGAGAACTAACGTCTATGTATTGTTGATCCATTACGTCTGTACGTGATCTTTTATCCTCACGTTTTGGTGGGGTGGGATTACTTTTTCGCATACGCCTTTTATCGGAATTTGTGGAATTAGGAGAGAACATCAATTTATCTAGTAAAACATTTAATACAAGTTGAGTACATTGAGTATGGATGGCTTAGTATTGTTAATGGTTTATGAACTTGCGTGTATAGTGCTTACAATATATAATGTCAAATGTAAACAATGTACCTTTTACTCCGTGAGTTGTTTCAAAAGTCCTCCATTTTGAATTATTGTCCGAATTGAGTCGATGACCACAACACATTTAATAAGTCATAATCACCACTTAAACACACGGATTTTTCCTACAAATGTTTATCTACTATATATCATTGCCGATACAATCTTTCATTACCCCCAAACGATGCGGGTTTTTGAATATATTACATTTTTATATCTCACTGGTTTTAGCTGACCATCTACCCTTGAGCATGCGCACCTTTTGTCCGACAGTTACCATCAGAGACACAAACATATTTCTTTTTTAAAGTGCAACGCATAACACACGTTTTATAAGCGAATAAGGAACGAATAAGTAACAGGGTATTATCCGAGCGCTGGAACGGGTACATATGCGCTAATAGTTTTTTTTTCACCTAAGAGAACACATAATAACCGCAAGAGACATAAAAAAAATGGATATTCGATTTATTTCAAGGTGCAACGTATACCACACTTATAAAAGGCGAATAAGGAACAAATAAGTAACAAGGTATCAGTGTAGCGGTGAAATGGGTACATATGCGCTAATTTTCACATTAGAGAACACATAATTACCGCAAGAGACATGAAAGCAATCGATAATCGATTTATTTCAAGGTGCAACGTATACCACGCGTATTAAAAGCGAAAAAGGAATGAATAAGTAACAGGGTATCAGTCGAGCGCTCAAACGGAACATATGTTCTTTTCGGGTTATTTCACCTCTAAGAACCGACAGTTACCATCAGAGACACAAACATATTTCTTTTTTAAAGTGCAACGCATAACACACGTTTTATAAGCGAATAAGGAACGAATAAGTAACAGGGTATTATCCGAGCGCTGGAACGGGTACATATGCGCTAATAGTTTTTTTTTTCACCTAAGAGAACACATAATAACCGCAAGAGACATAAAAAAAATTGATATTCGATTTATTTCAAGGTGCAACGTATACCACACTTATAAAAGGCGAATAAGGAACAAATAAGTAACAAGGTATCAGTGTAGCGGTGAAATGGGTACATATGCGCTAATAGTTTTTTTTCACCTCAGATAACACATAATTACCACCAGAGACATAAAAACACTCGATAATCGATTTATTTCAAGGTGCAACGCATACCACGCGTATTATAAGGGAATAAGGAACAAATAAGTAACCGGGTATCAGTCGAGCGCTCAAACGGGTACATATGTTCTATTAGGGTTATTTCACCTCTAAGAGCCGACAGTTACCACCAGAGACACAAATTTATTTATTTTTTAAAATGCAACGCATAACACACGTTTTATAAGCGAATAAGGAACGAATAAGTAACAGGGTATCAGTGTAGCGCTGAAACGGGTGCATATGCGCTAATAGGTTTTGTTCACCTCAGAGAACACATAATTACCGCAAGAAACATGGTGAAACGGGTAAATTTTGTACATAAATAAGGCCGTAAGTTTTCTCGTTTGAATTGTTTTACATTGTCTTATCGGGGCCTATTATAGCTGACTATGCGGTATGGGCTTTGCTCATTGTTGAAGGCCGTACGGTCACCTATAGTTGTTAATGTCTGTGTCATTTTGGTCTTTTGTGGATAGTTGTCTCATTGGCAATCATACCACATCTTCTTTTTTATAACATATGTTCTATTAGGGTTATTTCACCTCTAAGAACCGGCAGTAACCACCAGAGACACGAAAATATTTCTTTTTAAAATTGGAACGTATAACACACGTTTTATAAGCGAATAAGGAACGAAGAAGTAACAGGATAACAGTGTAGCGCTGAAACGGGTACATACGCGCTTAAAGGGTTAAATCACCCCTTAGAACCCAAATTTACCACCAGTGACAAGAAAACAATTGAAAATCATTTTTTTTTAATGTGCAACGTATAACACACGTATTAAAAACGAATAAGGAACGTATAAGTAATAGGGTATCAGTCGAGCGCTGAAACTGCTACATACGCGCTGATAGGGTTATATCACCTCTTATAAACGCAATCTACCACTAGAAACAAGAAAACAATTTAAAATCCTTTTTTTAAAAGGTGCAACGTATACCACGCGTATTAAAAGTGATTAAGGAACGAATAAGTAACAGGGTATACACCGAGCGCTGTAACGGGTACATACGCGCTAATAGGGTGATTTCATCTCTAAGAACACATAATTACCGCCAGAGACAAGAACACAATTGAAAATTATTTTCTAAAAGGTGCAACGTATAATACGCGTGTTATAAACAAGGTATTAGTCAAGCTCCGAAACGATGTACACCACGCTTACATGTTTTATAGCTGACCATGCGCTATGGGCTTTGTTTATTGTTGAAGGCCGTATTGTGACCTGCAGTTGTTAATTTCTGTGTCATTATGGTCTATTGTGGGGAGTTGTCTCATTGGCGATCAACCCACCGTCTTCATTTTTATACAAGCGCTAAAAGGTGATTTCACCTCTTCGAACCAAGAACCAAATATTCAAACATACGAATATAAAACATTTAAAAGGTAGGACGTATAAAAATTAAATAAGAAACAAATTAGTATCGAACATAAGGCAACACGATCGGTTGAGCACAAACACAGATAAATAGGTCATAAAAAGGTCATTTTACCTTAAAAAAAATTAGAACTATAACCAGAGATAAAAATATAAACAATTAACTAGAGGCTCTTTAGGAGCCTGTGTCGCTCACCTTGGTCTATGTGAATATGAAACAAAGGACACAGATGGATTCATGACAAAATTTGGTTTTGGTGATGGTGATGTGTTTGTACATCTTACTTTAATGAACATTCTTGCTGCTGACTATTATTTCTATCTATAATGAACTTGGCCCAGTAGTTTCAGTGGAAAATGTTAGTAAAAATTAACAAATTTTATGAAAATTGTTAACAAGAGGCTGTCACAACGACAGCAAACCGGATTTATTAACATTTATTTGTGTCCTGGCAATATCACAAAAACCATTACTGATGAATGGTGAAAGTGAAAATCGTCATTATCAAATTTGACCTCCATTTTGTCATCAGTATCAACATATTAAAATTTGAAAAGCTTAGATTGAATGGTTCATGAGTAAATAATTACATTAGATGTATGTTTCATTACAATAGGTTATTCTGATTGGCTAATTAAGCAGTTGTATCACTCAATAAAACTTCTCATACATGATGACACGAGGTCCCACAATAAAGTGCACAGGTAAATGAAATAAAAACTTGATAAAAGGCGTGTTTTCATGATCCTATAGGTAAAAATGTAATTATAAGTATTGAATGCTTTTTTTTGTAATTTTATAGGGTTGTAAAAGAGTTGACCGTGCGCCCATTTTAAGTATGAAGCGCTTCCGCGCTTCATACAAAATGTACTTCGGTCAACGCCTTTACACCCCAATAAATTTACAAAAAAGAGCATTCAATTCTTAAATGCAACAACGTGAATGGAAACGCCATTTTACGATCTTTCAAGAACCATAACTCCTGAACGGTAAAAGTCAAAATCGTCATTTATATTGAACTTGACCTCTATTTTGTCATCAGTAACAACATATTAAAATTTCAAAAGCTTTGGTTGAATGGTTCATGAGAAAACAGTCAGGAGTCTACTTCGTCAAAATTATCTCCCCATTACGCCAGTTCATTTTCACAATCGTAGAAATGGAAGCCATTGTAGGGATGACGCGCTACCAATATTGCTCTTGGAAACCGATAAATTTATACACATTGCACCATTACGATCCTTATATGTCAGTTGTATTTTAAAAGACAAATGTATCAACTAGCTAATGAGCATCAGTTAATAATCTTGTCTGCATTGATTGAACTTAAAAACTATTGTCTGATCGGTTGTCAGGTGGAATTTTCGAAAATTCATAAACATTTAAAAAAATTCTAATTAGATATTTCGTGGAAGGGCAGACTAGATTTTTTTTAGTGTATGAAGACTATAAACCCTAGTAATAACACACAAAAAATTAGAATTTTTCGAAGATATGCATTTTCATCATCCAACTTGAAAGACTGTCGTCAAGTACTTTCAGTTAAAAAATAGCTATTCGAACACACCTTCTCTGTTTTTGTGACTCATTAGATAGGTATTTCACTTGACCCATATATTTCATCTTTTAGTACTGTGATTTTTTTGTGTTAGGCAGCAACCATTTGATTTTCTGGGGGGGGGGGGGGGGGGGGGGCTATGGTTTTTTTTTCTGTACAAACTTTTTTTTTCGCCTGTGGCGAAAAACAATCTATTTTTTTCGCAACAAGTCAAAAACAATTTTTTTCTTTCAATTTTAGCATTACATATAGTGGCAGCTGAGGGTGAAACAAACAATTTTTTTTCCTCAGAATCAAAAACAAATTATTTTTTTCTCCAAAAACTGGAAACAAACTTTTTTTTCCAAAAAAAACCATAGCCCCCCCCCCCCCCCCCCCCAGAAAATCAAATGGTTGCTGCCTTATAAAGTCAACCTGTAGCTTTAATATATAAAAATGATAGAATCTGAAGCGAGACGATGTATGAAATATTCTTACTTTGTACGATATCAAGACAAAATACTCAACTCAAACACGCCCTAACATAAAAAGGTGCACTCGATTTTCTCTTGTCGATACACTTATTTTTTGGAATTTTATCTTCAGTCACATAATGGAAGGGCAGACACCAAAATTACTGAACTAATAGATTGATATGTTCTCCGTCCGTGGTAATTTTTTCATAAAAATCGGAGGTTATGCATTTTCTTCATCCAACTTGAAAGATACCCATGTCGTCGACTTGATGTCTAATTGTTCTGCTTAACTATGTACTAGATAAATTGAAAACTTATGCAAATGATGTTTTTGAAATAAAACACCTCGTAATTGAAAAGAAAATTGCAATTTTGTTTGTTTCTATTAACTTTTAAAAAAAATTTCACTATAGTAAACAATACAGTAAACATTTATCGCCTTCTCTAACAAAGAGCTTCGATTCTATTGTTCTATTTCAACCTGGTTTCCGACTGAAAATGCACGGACACGACTGGAAACTCTATTTTTCAATCTTTCAAGAACCATAACTCCTGATCGGTAAAAGTCAAAATCGTCATTATTGAACTTGACCTCCATTCTGTCATCAGTAACAACATATTAAAATTTGGGAAGCTTTGGTAAAACAGTTCATGCGTAAATGCACGGACACAACTGGAAACTCCATTTTTCAATCTTTCAAGAACCATAACTCCTGAACGGTAAAAGTTAAAATCGCCATTATTGAACTTGACCTTCGTTTAGTTGTCAGTAATAATATATTAAAATTTTAAAAGCTTTGGTTGAACGGTTCATGAGTTAATGCACGGACAACATTTGATTGTCGCCCGCCCGCCCGGCCGCCCGCCGTTCATCCCCATATCAATAACCGACATTTTTGTCACAAAAATCCGGTTAAAAATTGACTATAAAGAACAATAACTCCTTAGGGGGTCAATTGACCATTTTGGTCATCGTGACTTATTTTTAGGTCTTACTTTGCTGTACATTATTGCTGTTTACAGTTTATCTCTATCTATAATAATATTCAAGATAATAACAAAAAACAGCAAAATTTCCCTAAAATTACCAATTCAGAGGCAGCAACCTAACAACAGATTGTCCGATCCATCTGAAAATTTCAGAGCAGATAGATCTTGACCTGATAAACAATTTTACATCATGTCAGATTTGCTCTAAATGCTTTCGTTTTTGAGTTATAAGCCAAAAACTACATTTTACCCCTATGTTCTATTTTTAGCCATATCAGCCATCTTGGTTGGATGGCCTGGTCATCGGACACATTTTTTAAACAAGATACCCCAAAGATGTTTGTGGTCAAGTTTGGATTAATTTGGCCCAGTAGTTTCAGAGGAGAAGATTTTTGTAAAAGATTGCTAAGATTTACGAAAAATGGTTAAAAATTGACTATAAAGGGCAATAACTTCTAAAGGAGTCAACTGACCATTTTGGTCATGCTGACTTATTTGTAAATCTTACTTTTCTGAACATTATAGCTGTTTACATTTTATCTCTATCTATAATAATATTCAAGATAATAACCAAAAACAGCAAAATTTCTCTAAAATTACCAATTCAGGGGCAGCAACCCAACAACGGGTTGTCCGATTCATCTGAAAATTTCAGAGCAGATAGATCTTGACCTGATAAACAATTTTACTCCGGTCAGATTTGCTCTAAACGTTTTGGTTTTTGAGTTATAAGCCAAAAGCTGCATTTTACCCCTATGTTCTATTTTTAGCCATGGCAGCCATCTTGGTTGGATGGCCGGGTCATCGGACACATTTTTTAAACTAGATACCCCAAAGATAATTTTGGCCAAGTTTGGATTAATTTGGCCCAGTAGTTTCAGAGGAGAAGATTTTTGTAAAAGATAACTAAGATTTACGAAAAATGGTAAAAAATTGACTATAAAGGGCAATAACCCCTAAAGGGGTCAACTGGCCATTTTGGTCATCCTGACTCATTTGTAAATCTTACTTTTCTGAACATTATTGCTGTTTACATTTTATCTCTATCTATAATAATATTCAAGATAATAACCAAAAACAGCAAAATTTCTCTAAAATTACCAATTTCAGGGCAGATAGATCTTGACCTGATAAACAATTTTACCCCGTCAGATTTGCTCTAAATGCTTTGGTTTATGAGTAATAAGCCAAAAACTGCATTTTACCCCTATGTTCTATTTTTAGCCATGGCGGCCATCTTGGTTGGTAAGCCGGGTCACTGGACACATTTTTCAAACTAGATACCCCAATGATGATTGTGGCCAAGTTTGGTTTAATTTGGCCCAGTAGTTTCAGAGTAGAATATTTTTGTAAAAGTTAACGCCGGACGCAGGACGACGACGGACGACGACGGACGACGACGGACGACGGTCGCCAAGTGATGAGAAAAGCTCACTTTGCCCTTCGGGCCAGGTGAGCTAAAAAGGGAAGATATCAAAAATCGAATAAGTAACGTAACGAATAGGTAATAAGAAATAAGTAACGAATAGGTAACGAATAAGGAATAAGTAACGAATAGGGAATAGGCAATAAGTAACGAATAGGTAACGAATAGGGAATAGGGAATAAGTAACGAATATGGAATAAGTAACCAACTTGACGTCCATAAAAAGTTGGCAGTTTTAATTGACCCCCATACATAATAGATACATAAGCATGATATTTGTCTTACCAGTAACGAAGCTCCACTAGTAAATCTCTCCATCTACAACAGATGTAAATATAAATTGTTTGTATATATATGTATTGATTGCCAGATGTAATACATCACTTGTTTCTGTGTACATAACGAATTTAGAAAATGGTTGTGCTTTTTCTCAAAATGATAAAAGAATGAGTAGGAATCGTGTTTATATATCGAGAAACATTAAAATATCTGTAGGTTGTAAAGTTGCAGTTATTAACCCAAAAGACAACCCTGGTAAATTTTATAGTTTCGACCTAGTTACAAGACAAACATAGTAATATCGGTCAGTTAGGCGTCAGCATGTCACGGCCAATATTAATGACCTACAAAATAGAGTCATTCATAATTACATCCAGGTGAACATGGTGAAGGGAGAGACTAGAAACATTAACCTTGAAACAGGAAATTTACACTTTTCTCATATTTGTTATCATGTACATGTAGTTTTCCCTCTTTTTATGTCTTTCGATTTTATTATAGAGGTTTGTGTTCGTATTATTGAAGTCACAAAGTATGCAGAAATTATCAACCAAAAGAAATGTAATACATTGCAACTACTGTTGTTGTGTCCCGTTTACGAACATAACTTTTTTTTCCGGCCTCTGCGCCTTGTTCGTCCGTTCGTCCGTCGGTCTTGCTTCATCTTGCATTCGTCATTTGTGTCCGTGTACTATGAACACATAGCATGTGTATGTTTTATCTTTTGACTGTGTAGAACAGACACCTTTCCTAAGTCAGGAGTTAGAGGATTTCATTATACAAGTATCACAAAAAAATAATCCATGAAACTGAAGTCAAGGTCAGAAATTGTTCACTTAACAATCTATCTATTAACCAAATATAATTGACCTAGCTATAGCTTATTGCATAAAAAATACTCTTAGACCTAACCATACCCTACACCAAATATATTTGCCATATTGCTTTTAATATATTCTTTTAAAAACCGACTTAAACACGAAAAAAAAACATTGACCAATGAACCCCGAAAACACGACCAAGGTCAGATGAAACCTGTCAAATTAATATATGTATATATATATACAAGTATTTCATATACAACATATACCTGAGGCTGATAAAATTAACCTACCGCATTGTCTTCGTCGGTTTGCAAACCTTTCATGAATGGCAACCGATGGCTAATGTGACAAGTCATTTAGTTTAATTCTGAATGTTCGTATGTGACGAAATAAACTCCTCTATATATAAACCATGAAAACTCCGACAAATCAGGTACCCACGCCACTTCATATATCTTGGTATATATATTGCAATACTGGGGAATATGGGTCACTTTTCAAAAATGTCGAATTTTGAAATTGAAAAAAATATTAAAAGTTACTTATTCAAACAACCCTCTACATATGCAAATCAGAACAAACAGTACTTTAAGAACAACATATTAAAAGATATGCAATCTTAATGATGTCATACAAGAATGTCTTGAAACATTTTTTGATCGGTGGTACCATATTTTGTCTATCCTGTTACCTGCATTTTCAAAAGAAATTTTGGGTTATTAAGAAAAGGTTAAGATTAAATGTTAAGCTTGTTTTACGTAGTCTATTAGATGGTTTTCAAGAGAATAAACTTCTATATATATTCATTCTGTAAAATAATAGATTATTTGCCAATTTTCCAGGTTGTACTGAAAAATGCCTTTAAAAATTAGTTTTCAAAGGTTGTAAAAATTACCAACAGTAATGCAAGTCTAAGATAGCAATTTATCTTGTTCGGCATTTTTTTTAACCCTTTAAATAAACCCAACATCAAGTAAATCCCTCATAAGTTAATTTACTTTTCTCTTTTAATTATTTCATTGGTAACAGGAACGTACGTTTATGAGATAACACTATATAAGTCTACCCTGTTACCTTTTTGTCTATCCTGTTACCGATATCAGTATTGCACTTGCAAATGCTTAATTGGGAAGATTAAAACGTTATAACCTTAAGATAAGTTCAAACAACGAACTATTTCATCCGGTTTGCACCTGTATGTTAAGATAAAAAATTTAACGACATTTTTGTCTACAATTGTCTATCCTGTTATTGTAACCATAGCAACCATAGTAACAGAATAGACATAACAGGATAGACAAATTTCTTCTTTTTTGTTTGCTGTTGTGAAATAACTACTCCCTTTGGTGAAGTAATTATGGTTTTCTATTGTGAATTTGGTTTCCTACACGTTATTGCACTTTTTACAGTCAAGTATACTGTTGGTGTAATTAATAAAAATTGTTGGTAACAGCAAAGACATGAAAAAAAGTACACTCAATTTTTTTCACTAAATGTCTTGAAATTTCTTTTCTTTACACCGTCGTTCAAGAAACGTGGTGTTTTAAATGTAAAGATTACTTTGCACTTTTGAAATCAACACTGACTGATTCAATATTCATAGGGAGAACAATTTAACGACTGATTTAAGTAGCGATAACAGGATGGACATGAACCTTCCGTACGCTGATTGAATTTAGTTTGTAGATAATATGTTACATACAATGATAAAGAAGCTACGATTTTTTGTTAGAGTAATATTAAAGATTCTTAAAAAGTCCCTTTTGCAGATATCAAGGCGATATGGACGTCAAGTTGGTTACTTATTCCCTATTCCCTATTCGTTACCTATACCCTATTTCCTATTCATTACCTATTCGTTACCTATTCCCTATTCCCTATTCGTTACCTATTCCCTATTCCCTATTCGTTACCTATTCGTTACCTATTCCCTATTCCCTATTCGTTACCTATTCGTTACCTATTCCCTATTCGTTACCTATGCCCTATTCCCTATTCGTTACCTATTCCCTATTCCCAATTCGTTACCTATTCGTTACCTATTCCATATTCCCTATTCGTTACCTATTCGTTACTTATTCCCTATTCCCTATCGTTACCTATTTGTTACTTATTCCCTATTCCTTATTCGTTACTTATTCGATTTTTAATATCCTCTCCCTTTTTAATTGTTTATGTCTTATATCTGGAAATAGTTCTAAATTTGTTGAGGTAAAATGATATTTTTATGACCTATTTATATGTGTTTGTGCTCAACCGATCCTTTTACTCTATGTTCGATACTCATATGTTCCTTATTTGATTTTTATACGTTCTACCTTTTAACTGCTTTCTGTCCGTATGTTTGAAGATGGATCTTGGTTCGAAGGGATGAAATCACCGTGTTAGCGCTTGCATATACAAAAAGATGTGGTATGATTGCCAATGAGACAACACCTCACAATAGACCAAAATGACACAGAAACTATCAACTATAGGTCAATGTACGGCCTTCAACAATGAGCATAGCCCAAACCGTGTAGTCACCTATAAACGGCCCAGACATGACAATTTCAAACAACAAAACTAACGGCCGTATTTCATATACAAAAAAAACGGAAAACAAATATGTAACACAAAAACAAACGATAACTACTTAACTTCAGGCTCTTGTCTAGGGACAGGCACATACTAACATAATGTGGTGGGGTTAAACATGTTAGCAAGGTGTACATCGTTTCGGATCATGCTATTACTTTGTTTAGTTCGTTCCATCACTCGCTTATAATACGTGTATCATACGTTGCACCTTTTAAAACATGATTTTCAATTGTTTTGTTGTCTCTGGTGGTAGATTTGGGTTCTAAGAGGTGATATAACTCTATAAGCGCATATGAACCCGTTCCAGCGCTCGGATAATACCCTGTTAAATATTCGTTACTTATTCGCTTTTAATACGTTTGTTGTACGTTGCACCTTTTAGAAAAAAAAATTCAATTGTGTTCATATCTCTGGTGGTAATAATGTGTTCTTATAGATGAAATACCCCTATTAGCGCGCATGTACCCGTTCCAGCGCTCGGATAATACCCTGTTACTTATTCGTTCCTTATTCGCTTTTAATGCGCGGGGTAAGTATATGTTGCACCTTGAAATAAATCGATTTTTAATTGTGTTCATGTCTCTGGTGGTAACAATGTGTTCTTAGAGACGATATGACCCTATTAGAGCGCATGTACCCGTTCCAGCGCTCGGTTAATACCCTGTTACCTATTTGTTACCTATTGACTTATAATACGTTTGTTGTACGTTGCACCTTTTAGAAAAGCATTTTCAATTGTGTCCATGTCTCTGGTGGTAACAATGTGTTCTTAGAGATGAAATGACCATATTAGCGCGCATGTACCCGTTCCTGTGCTCGGTTAATACCCTGTTACTTATTTGTTACCTATTCGTTACTTATTCCCTATTCCCTATGCGTTACTTGTTCGTAACTTATTCCCTATTCCCTATTTGTTACCTATTCGTTACTTATTCCCTATTCCCTATGCGTTACTTGTTCGTAACTTATTCCCTATTCCCTATTTGTTACCTATTCGTTACTTATTCCCTATTCCCTATGCGTTACCTATTCGTTATTTATTCTCTATTCCCTATTCGTTACTTGTTCGTTACTTATTCCTTATTCGTTACTTATTCAATTTTTGATATCCTCACCCTTTTTAATTTTTGTCGAGCCTGCAACTTTTGTTGCAGAAAGCTCGACATAGTGATAGTGAACCGGCGGCAGCGCTGTTAGCTAACTTTTTAAAAACTTTATTTTTTAGAAGGTGGAAGAATTGGATGCTTCATACTTTGTATATAGATGCCTCATGTTACGAAGTTTCTGTCAGTCACATGTCAAATGTCCTTGACCTCATTTTCATGGTTCAGTGACCACTTGAAAAAAAAGTTAAGATTTTTTGTAATGTTGAATTCTCTCTTATTTTAAGTAATATGATAGTTATATTTGGTATGTGCGTACCTTGTAAGATCCTCATGCCCGTCAGACAGTTTTCACTTAACCTGGACCTCATTTCATGGATCAGTGAACAAGGTAAAGTTTTGGTGGTCAAGTCCATATCTCAGATACTATAAGCAATAGGGCAAGTATATTCGGTGTATGGAAGGACTGTAAGGTGTCCATGTCCAACTGGCAGGTGTCATCTGACCTTGACCTTATTTTCATGGTTCAGTGGTTATAGTTAAGTTTTTGTGTTTTGGTCTCTTTTTCTCATAATTTACACAATAGATCTACAATATTTGTTGTATGGAATGATTGTAAGGTGTACATGTCTAGCGTGCAGATGTCATCTGACCTTGACCTCATTTTCATGGTTGAGTGGTCAACGTTAAGTTTTTGAGTTTTTGTCTTTTTATCTAATACTATATGCTATAAGTCAACTATATTTGGTGTATGGAAATATTATATGATCTGTATGTCAGTCGCGCAGGTTTTATTTGACCTCGACCTCATTTTCACGGTTCATTGCTCAGTGTTAAGTTTTTTTTTGTTTTGGTCTATTTTTCTTAAACTATAAGTAAGAGGTCAACTATATTTGTTGTATGAAAGCATTGTTAGCTGTACATGGCTGTCTGGCATGTTTCATCTGACCTTGACCTCATTTTCATGGTTCATTGGTCTTTGTCATCTTGGTTAATGTTAAGTTATGTGACAGTTGTTATAAAGCTTTATACTTAATATAAAAAGAAGATGTGGTATGATTGCCAATGAGACAACTATCCACAAAAGACCAAAATGACACAGACATTAACAACTATAGGTCAATTCAAACGAGAAAACTAACGGCCTTATTTATGTAAAAAAATGAACGAAAAACAAATATGTAACACATGAACAAACGACAATCACTGAATATACAGGCTCCTGACTTGGGACAGGCACATACATAAATAATGTGGCGGGGTTAAACATGTTAAGACTATCAACATAATATCAATGATTAGTAAAGAAGGCGAGACATTTCAGCGTGTGCACTCTTGTTTATATCTCTTGTTATAGATCTAAATTTGTTGAGGTAAAATGACCTTTTTATGACCTATTTATATGTGTTTGTGCTCAACCGATCCAATTGCTTTATGTTAGATACTTATTTGTTTATTATTTGATTTTTATACGTTCTACCTTTTGAATGTTTTATATTCGTATTGTTTGAAGATCTGGTTCTTGGTTCGAAGAGGTGAAATCACCTTTTAGCGCTTGTATAAAAATAAACATTTTAGAAAATGATTTTCAATTGTGTTCCTGTCTCTGGCGGTAACTATGTGTTCTCAGAGATGAAATAACCCTATTAGCGTGTATGTACCCGTTCCAGCGCTCGGTTTATACCCTGTAACTTATTCGTTCCTTAATCGCTTTTAATACGCGTGGTATACGTTGCACCTTGAAATAAAACGATTATCGATTGCTTTCATGTCTCTGGTGGTAATTATGTGTTCTCTGAGTTGAAAAAAAACCTATTAGCACATATGTACCCATTCCACCACTACACTGATACCCTGTTACTTATTCGTTCCTTATTCGCTTTTAAAACGTGTGTTATGCGTTGCACTTTAAAAAAAGAAATATTTTTGTGTCTCTGCTGGTAACTGTCGGTTCTTAAAGGTGAAATAACCCTAATAGAACATATGTACCCGTTTCAGCGCTCGACTGATACCCTGTTACTTATTCGTTCCTTATTTGCTTTTAATACGCGTGGTATACGTTGCACCTTGGAATAAATCGATTATCTATTGCTTTCATGTCTCTGGCGGTAATTGTGTGTTCTCTGAAGTGAAAAAACCCTATTAGCGCATATGAACCCGTTTCAGCGCAACACTGATACCCTGTTACTTATTCGCTTATAAAACGTGTTGTAGTGGTTAGTGCATCGAACTACTAACACAATGGTTCCTGGTTCGATTCCCGTTCGGGATAAAAATTTCAAGAACTCAATTTTCGGCTCTCCCTTGACACCATTTGCGAGTATGGTCTTGAGGAAACGATGATAGTCCGTCGGAAGGGGACGATAAATGGCTGACCCGTGTTAAGAGAGAGCCATATCTCTTGCACGTTAAAGACACTCTTGTAGATTTCGAATAAGAGTAGGCTGCTGCCGCTACAAGGCAGCACTTGCATCCGCAAGGGTGGAAAGGGATAAATATAAGTTGCAAAACTTGTTTCCCAATCCACTATAAATGAATATGTTTGAATTAAAAAATAAAACGTGTGTTATGCGTTGCACTTTAAAAAAAGAAATATTTTTGTGTCTCTAGTGGTAACTGTCGGTTCTTAGAGGTGAAATAACCTTAATCGAACATATGTACCCGTTTCAGCGCTCGACTGATACCCTGTTACTTATTCGTTCCTTATTCGTTTTAAATACGCGTGCTATGCGTTGCACCTTGAAATAAGAAGTAACGAATAAGTAACAAGGTATTAGCCGAGCGTTGGAACGGGTACATACGCGCTAAAAGGGTTATTTCATTTCTAAGAACACATTGTTACCACCAGAGACATGAACACAAATGAAAATCTTTTTCTAAAAGCTGCAACGTACAACAAACGTATTATAAGCGAATAAGTAACGAATAGGTAACGAATAGGTAACAGGGTATTGACCGAGCGCTGGAACGGGTACATGCGCGCTAATAGGGTCATTTCATCTCTAATTACACATTGTTACCCCCAGAGACATGAACACAAGTGAAAATCCTTTTCTACAAGGTGCAACGTACAACAAACGTATTAAAACCGAATAAGTAACGAATAGGTAACAGGGTATTATTAACCGAGCGCTGGAACGGATACATGCACGCTAATAGGGTCATTTAATCTCTAATTACACATTGTAACCACCAGGTACGGGGCGCCGAATGGGACTCTTGTGGTTTTGTATAAAATTCAATTCTGTCATAACAAAATCATTTTTGTCTTACAAAACTATGTGCTACAGACTTGTTTTGTGAGAACTTCAATTTTGTGATGACAAAATTCATTTGTGTAGACAAAATTAATTTTTGTAGACAAAATTCATATCTGTCATGACAAAAGTCAATTTTGTCTAAAAGGTATGCAAATATAAACATATTTGCATACAAAATTGACTTTTGTTACCTGATATGGAAATTAAATCACAAAAGTCAATTGTGTGAGGTAAGATTCAATTTTGTGAGACAAAATTGACTTTTGTGAGACAAAATTAACTTTTGTGAGACAAAATTGACTTTTGTGAGACAAAATTGACTTTTGTGAGACAAAATTAACTTTTGTGAGACAAAATTGACTTTTGTGAGACAAAATTGACTTTTGTGAGACAAAATTCAATTTTGTGAGATTAAATTCAATTTTGTCAATTTTGTTGAGACAAAAGTCAATTTTGTTAATTTTGTTGAGACAAAAGTCAATTCTGTCAATTTTGTTGAGACAAAAATCAATTTTGTTGAGACAAAAGTCAATTTTGTTAATTTTGTTGAGACAAAAGTCAATTTTGTTAATTTTGTTGAGACAAAAGTCAATTTTGTCAATTTTGTTTAGACAAAAGTCAATTTTGTGACGACAAAATTCATTTTTGTGACGACAAAATTCATTTTTGTGACGACAAAATTCAATTTTGTAACAACAAAATTGACTTTTATGTGACAAAATTGACTTTCGTGAGACAAAAATCAATTTTGTTGAGACAAAATTCAATTTTGTCAATTTTGTTGAGACAAAAATCAATTTTGTTGAGACAAAATTCAATTTTGTCAATTTTGTTGAGACAAAAATCAATTTTGTTGAGACAAAATTCAATTTTGTCAATTTTGTTGAGACAAAAATCAATTTTGTTGAGACAAAATTCAATTTTGTCAATTTTGTTGAGACAAAAGTCAATTTTGTCAATTTTGTTGAGACAAAAGTCAATTTTGTCAATTTTGTTGAGACAAAAGTCAATTTTGTCTCACAAAAGTCAATTTTGTCTCACAAAAGTCAATTTTGTCAATTTTGTGGAGACAAAAGTCAATTTTGTCAAATTTGTTGAGACAAAAGTCAATTTTGTCAAATTTGTTGAGACAAAAGTCAATTTTGTCAATTTTGTTGAGACAAAATTCAATTTTGTCAATTTTGTTGAGACAAAAGTCAATTTTGTCAATTTTGTTGAGACAAAATTCATTTTTGACAATTTTGTGTAACAAAAGTCGATTTTGTATGCAAATTAGTTCACAGAAACCAAACTAAACTAATTTGAATACAAAATTGACTTTTGTCGCCCAATTTTCAAATTAGGTAACAAAATTCAAGTCTGTGTAACTAAAATGAATTTTGTCATGACAAAAGTGACTTTTGTCCGCTGATAGATAATTTTGTATGACAAAATTTTAAATTTGTAGTATGATACAAATTTTGTTAAACTGAACTTATTTTTGTTGAACAAAAGTCACTTTTGTCCGTACAAAATTGAATTTTGAGTACAAAACCACAAGAGTCCCATTCGGCGCCCCGTACCAGAGACATGAACACAAGTGAAAATCCTTTTCTAAAAGGTGCAACGTACAACAAATCATTAAAAGCGAATAAGTAACGAATAGGTAACAGGGTATTAACCGAGCGCTGGAACGGGTACATGCACGCTAATAGGGTCATTTAATCTCTAAGAACACATTGTTACCACCAGAGACATGGGCACAATTGAAAATCCTTTTCTAAAAGATGCAACGTACAACAAACGTATTACATGTATTATGAGCGAATAAGTAACGAATAGGTAACGAATAGGTAACAGGGTATTGACCGAGCGCTGGAACGGGTACATGCGCGCTAATAGGGTCATTTCATCTCTAATTACACATTGTTACCCCCAGAGACATGAACACAAGTGAAAATCCTTTTCTAAAAGGTGCAACGTACAACAAACGTATTAAAACCGAATAAGTAACGAATAGGTAACAGGGTATTAACCGAGCGCTGGAACGGATACATGCACGCTAATAGGGTCATTTAATCTCTAATTACACATTGTTACCACGAGAGACATGAACACAAGTGAAAATCCTTTTCTAAAAGGTGCAACGTACAACAAATCATTAAAAGCGAATAAGTAACGAATAGGTAACAGCGTATTAACCGAGCGCTGGAACGGGTACATGCACGCTAATAGGTCATTTAATCTCTAAGAACACATTGTTACCACCAGAGACATGGACACAATTGAAAATCCTTTTCTAAAAGGTGCAACGTACAACAAACGTATTATAAGTGAATAGGAAACGAATAGGTAAGGAATAGGTAACGAATAGGTAACGAATAGGTAACAGGGTATTAACCGAGCGCTGGAACGGGTATATGCACGCTAATAGAGTCATTTCATCTCTAAGAAGACATTGTTACCACGAGAGACATGGACACAATTGAAAATCCTTTTCTAAAAGCTGCAACGTACAACAAACGTATTACATGTATTATAAGTGAATAGGTAACAAATAGGTAACAAATAGGAAACAGGGTATTAACCGAGCGCTGGAACGGGTACATGCACGCTAATAGGGTCATTTAATCTCTAAGAACACATTGTTACCACCAGAGACATGGACACAATTGAAAATCCTTTTCTAAAAGGTGCAACGTACAACAAACGTATTACAAGTGAATAGGTAACGAATAGGTAACAGGGTATTAACCGAGCGCTGGAACGGGTACATGCGCGCTTATAGGGTCATTTCATCTCTAAGAACACATTGTTACCACCAGAGACATGAATGCAATTAAAAAACGATTTATTTCAAGGTGCAACGAATACCCTTTGCATTAAAAGCAAATAAGTAACCGGGTATTATCCGAGCGTTGGAACGGGTACATACGCGCTAATAGGGGTATTTCATCTATAAGAACACATTGTTACCACCAGGGATATGAACACAATTGAAAATCCTTTTCTAAAAGGTGCAACGTACAACAAACGTATTAAAAGCGAATACGTAACGAATAGGTAACGAATAGGTAACAGGGTATTAACCGAGCGCTGGAACGGGTACATGCGCGTTAATAGGATCATTTAATCTCTAAGAACACATTGTTACCACCAGAGACATGGACACAATTGAAAATCCTTTTTAAAAGGTGCAACGTACAACTAACGTATTATAAGTGAATAGGTAACGAATAGGTAACAGGGTATTAACCAAGCGCTGGAACGGGTATATACACGCTAATAGAGTCATTTCATCTCTAAGAAGACATTGTTACCATCAAGAGACATGAACACAATTGAAAATCCTTTTTTAAAAGGTGCAACGTACAACTAACGTATTATAAGTGAATAGGTAACGAATAGATAACGAATAGGTAACAGGGTATTAACCGACCGCTGGAACGGGTATATACACGCTAATAGAGTCATTTCATCTCTAAGAAGACATTGTTACCACCAGAAACATGGACACAATTGAAAATCCTTTTCTAGAAGGTGCAACGTACAACAAACGTATTATAAGTGAATAGGTAACGAATAGGTAACAGGGTATTAACCGAGCACTGGAACGGGTACATGCGCGCTAATAGGGTCATTTCATCTCTAAGAACACATTGTTACCACCAGAGACATGAATGCAATCAAAAACCAGGTGCTCCGCAGGGCGCAGCTTTATACGACCGCAGAGGTCGAACCCTGAACAGTTGGGGCAAGTATGGACAAAACATTCAAGCGTGATACAGCTCTGAATTTGGATTGTGATCAAATTTTTGACATTATATGGTTTTTTTTACACAAAACAAATGTCAAGATTTTACAAATCAATTAAAGATACTTCAAACTTTTTAAATCTAAAATTAAATAGTTGACACAGCATAGGTTTCTGACACAGAATGAATGTGGTCTAATGAACTTAAAAGTTTTTTTTTTTGCCTTTGAGCAATTCACTATGCTGTTGAATATTAATCCTCTCAAAAAAATGTTTGAAGAAATTTTCTTTTTATTTATGAAATCTGAAATGAGAAAAATTTAAACCCCCCCCTTTTTTTTCACATCCCCGTTTCCCTTTTTCCAAAACTGATATCAATTCAAATTTCTAATGGAGTTAGCAACAATAACTACTCTTTTAAATACATCATAAGATATTAAAATGTAAAATAAAGTGCTTGTTATCACTGAATGGTAAAGATTGGTTGGTAGTAAAAGTGAATATACATTGTTTATTGTATAAAACAATAAAAACCAGATGCTCCGCAGGGCGTAGCTTTATACGACCGCAGAGGTTGAACCCTGAACGGTTAGGGCAAGTATGGACACAACATTCAAGCTGGATTCAGCTCTAAATTTGGATTGTGATTAAATAGTTGACACAGCATAGGTTTCTGACACAGAATGAATGTGTTCAAATGAACTTAAAATTTTTGTTTCTCTTAGAGCAATTCACTATGCTGTTGAATATTAATCCTCTCAAAAAAATGTTTGAAGAAATTTTCATTTTTATTTATGAAATTTCAAATGAGAAAAATTGAACCCATTTTTTTTAATCACATCCCCCTTTCCCTTATTCCAAAACTAATCTCAATTAAAATTTCTAATGGAGTTTGCAACAATAACTACTCATTTAAATACATCATAAAATATTAAGATGTAAAAAAACTGCTTGTTATCACTGAATGGTAAAGATTATTTTAATTTATCAGTTGGTAGTAAAAAGTGAATATACATTGTATATTGTATATAACAAAGATTTAAGTTGATTCTGGACAAAGAAAGATAACTCCAATTTAAAAAAAATCTTGCTATTGCACAATATTTTGCAATTAGATATTTCTTGCTTACTATTCTGGACAAAGAAAGATAACTCTAATTAAAAAAAAATTTGCTATTTCACAATATTGTGCAATTAGATATTTCTTGCCATTGCGCAATACTGTGCAATTGAAAAGACTTGCTATTGCACAATACTTAATATAATAATTTTAGATCCTGATTTGGACCAACTTGAAAACTGGGCCCATAATAAAAAATCTAAGTACATTTTCGGATTCAGCATATCAAAGAACTTCAAGATTTCAATTTTTGTTAAAATCAGACTAAGTTTAATTTTGGACCCTTTGGACTTTAGTGTAGACCAATTTGAAAACAGGACCAAAAATGAAGAATCTACATACACAGTTAGATTTGGTATATCAAAGAACCCCATTTATTCAATTTTTGATGAAATCAAACAAAGTTTAATTTTGGACCCCGATTTGGACCAACTTGAAAACTGGGCCAATAATCAAGAATCTAAGTACATTTTTAGATTCAGCATATCAAAGAACCTAACTGATTCATTTTTTGTCAAAATCAAACTAAGTTTAATTTTGGACCCTTTGGACCTTAATGTAGACCAATTTGAAAACGGGACCAAAAGTTAAGAATCTACATACACAGTCATGACAGTTAGATTCAGCATATCAAAGAACCCCAATTATTCAATTTTGATGAAATCAAACAAAAGTTTAATTTTGGACCCTTTGGGCCCCTTATTATGTTGGGACCAAAACTCCCAAAATCAAACCCAACCTTTCTTTTATGGTCATAAACCTTGTGTTTAAATTTCATAGATTTCTATTTACTTATACTAACGTTATGGTGCAAAAACCAAGAAAAATGCTTATTTGGGTCCCTTTTTGGCCCCTAATTCCTAAACTGTTGGGACCTAAACTCCCAAAATCAATACCAACCTTCCTTTTGTAGTCATTAACATTGTGTTTAAATTTCATTGATTTCTATTTACTTAAACTAATGTTATTGTGCGAAAACCAAGAATAATGCTTATTTGGGCCCTTTTTTGGCCCCTAATTCCTAAACTGTAGAGACCAAAACTCCCAAAATCAATCCCAACCGTTCTTTTGTGGTCATAAACCTTGTGTCAAAATTTCATAGATTTCTATTAACTTAAACTAAAGTTATAGTGTGAAAACCAAGAAAATGCTTATTTGGGCCCTTTTTGGCCCCTAATTCCTAAAATGTTGGGACCAAAACTCCCAAAATCAATACCAACCTTCCTTTTGTGGTCATAAACCTTGTGTTAAAATTTCATAGATTTCCATTCACTTTTACTAAAGTTAGAGTGCGAAAACTAAAAGTATTCGGACGCCGGACGACGACGACGACGACGACGACGACGACGACGACGACGCAGACGCCAACGTGATAGCAATATACGACGAAAATTTTTTCAAAATTTGCGGTCGTATAAAAACTTAATCAGCAACATTTTATATTGGCAAATTTCCAATGAAGTTATTTACATAAAGTTATTGGCAAATAAAAATAGAAAATGTCATCATAGTCATGTCTGGCAAATGTCCAACATACATTATCTAAAAACATTTTAGATAAGATAAGGAAAAAAAGCTTCATCAGCAACATTTTATATTGGCAAATTTCCAATGAAGTTATTTACATAAAGTTATTGGCAAATAAAAATAGAAAATGACATCATAGTCATGTCTGGTAAATTTCCAACATATATTATCAACTACTATTCTATACAAAGAAAGATAACTCCAATTGAAAATTAATTGCTATTGCACAATATTGTGCAATTAGATATTTCTTGCTATTGTGCAATACTGTGCAATTGAAAATTTCTTGCTATTGCACAATACTTGATATGGAATCCTGATTTGGACCAACTTGAAAACTGGGCCCATAATCAAAAATCAAAGTACATATTTAGATAAAGCATATCAAATAAGCCCAAAAATTTAATTTTTGTTAAAATCAAACTTAGTTTAATTTTGGACCCTTTGGACGTTAATGTAAACCAATTTGAAAACGGGACCAAAAATTAAGAATCTACATACACAGTTAGATTTGGCATAACAAAGAACCCCAATTATTCAATTTTTGATGAAATCAAACAAAGTTTAATTTTGGACCCCGATTTGGACCAACTTGAAAACTGGGCCAATAATAAAAAATCTAAGTACATTTTTAGATTCAGCATATCAAAGAACCCCAAGGATTCAATTTTTGTTAAAATCAAACTAAGTTTAATTTTGGACCCTTTGGACCTTAACGTAGACCAATTTGAAAACGGGACCAAAAATTAAGAATCTACATACACAGTTAGATTCGGCATATCAAAGAACCCCAATTATTCAATTTTTGATAAAATCAAACAAAGTTTAAATCTGGACCCTTTGGGCCCTTTATTCCTAAACTGTTGGGACCAAAACTCCCAAAATCAAACCAAACCTTCCTTTTATGGTCATAAACCTTGTGTTTAAATTTCATAGATTTCTATTTACTTATACTAAAGTTATGGTGCGAAAACCAAAAAAAATGCTTATTTGGGTCCCTTTTTGGCCCCTAATTCCTAAACTGTTGGGACCTGAACTCCCAAAATCAATACCAACCTTCCTTTTGTGGTCATAAACATTGTGTTTAAATTTCATTGATTTCTATTAACTTAAACTAAAGTTATTGTGCGAAAACCAAGAATAATGCTTATTTGGGCCCTTTTTTGGCCCCTAATTCCTAAACTGTAGAGACCAAAACTCCCAAAATCAATCCCAACCTTTCTTTTGTGGTCATAAACCTTATGTCAAAATTTCATAGATTTCTATTTACTTAAACTAAAGTTATAGTGCGAAAACCAAGAAAATGCTTATTTGGGCCCTTTTTGGCCCCTAATTCCTAAAATGTTGGGACTAAAACTCCCAAAATCAATCCCAACCTTCCTTTTGTGGTCATAAACCTTGTGTTAAAATTTGATAGATTTCTATTCACTTTTACTTAAGTTAGAGTGCGAAAACTAAAAGTATTCGGACGACGACGACGACGACGCCAACGTGATAGCAATATACGACGAAAAATTTTTCAAATTTTGCGGTCGTATAAAAACGATTTATTTCAAGGTGCAACGAATACCCTTTGCATTAATAGCGAATAAGTAACCGGGTATTATCCGAGCGCTGGAACGGGTACATACGCGCTAATAGGGGTATTTCATCTATAAGAACACATTATTACCTCCAGGGATATGAACACAATTGAAAATCCTTTTCTAAAAGGCGCAACGTACAACAAACGTATTAATAGCGAATACGTAACGAATAGGTAACAGGGTATTAACCGAGCGCTGGAACGGGTACATGCGCGCTAATAGGGTCATTTAATCTATAAGAACACATTATTACCACCAGGGATATGAACACAATTGAAAATCCTTTTCTAAAAGGCGCAACGTACAACAAACGTATTAAAAGCGAATACGTAACGAATAGGTAACAGGGTATTAACCGAGCGCTGGAACGGGTACATGCGCGCTAATAGGGTCATTTAATCTCTAAGAACACATTGTTACCACCAGAGACATGGACACAATTGAAAATCCTTTTCTAAAAGGTGCAACGTACAACAAACGTATTATTAGTGAATAGGTAACGAATAGGTAACAGGGTATTAACCGAGCGCTGGAACGGGTACATGCGCGCTAATAGGGTCATTTCATCTCTAAGAACACATTATTACCACAAGAGACACGAACACAATTAAAAAACGATTTATTTCAAGGTGCAACGTATACCCTGCGCATTAAAAGCGAATAAGGAACGAATAAATAACCGGGTATTATCCGAGTGCTGGAACGGGTACATAGCGCTAATAGGGGTATTTCATTTATAAGAACACATTATTACCATCAGAGATATGAACACAATTGAAAATCCGTTTCTGAAAGGTGCAACGTACAACAAACGTATTAAAAGCGAAAAAGTAACGAATAGGTAACAGGGTATTAACCGAGCGCTGGAACGGGTACATGCACGGTAATAGGGTCATTTCATCTTTAAGAACACATTGTTACCACCAGAGACATGGACACAATTGAAAATCCTTTTCTAAAATGTGCAACGTACAACAAATCATTAAAAGCGAATAAGTAACGAATAGGTAACAGGGTATTAACCGAGCGCTGGAACGGGTACATGCACGCTAATAGGGTCATTTAATCTCTAAGAACACATTGTTACCACCAGAGACATGGACACAATTGAAAATCCTTTTCTAAAAGGTGCAACGTACAACAAACGTATTATAAGTGAATAGGAAACGAAAAGGTAACGAATAGGTAACGAATAGGTAACGAATAGGTAACAGGGTATTAACCGAGCGCTGGAACGGGTATATGCACGCTAATAGAGTCATTTCATCTCTAAGAAGACATTGTTACCACGAGAGACATGGACACAATTGAAAATCCTTTTCTAAAAGATGCAACGTACAACAAACGTATTACATGTATTATAAGTGAATAGGTAACGAATAGGTAACAGGGTATTAACCGAGCGCTGGAACGGGTACATGCGCGCTAATAGGGTCATTTCATCTCTAAGAACACATTGTTACCACCAGAGACATGAATGCAAATAAAAAACGATTTATTTCAAGGTGCAACGAATACCCTTTGCATTAAAAGCAAATAAGTAACCGGGTATTATCCGAGCGTTGGAACGGGTACATACGCGCTAATAGGGGTATTTCATCTATAAGAACACATTATTACCACCAGGGATATGAACACAATTGAAAATCCTTTTCTAAAAGGTGCAACGTACAACAAACGTATTAAAAGCGAATACGTAACGAATAAGTAACGAATAGGTAACAGGGTATTAACTGAGCGCTGGAACGGGTACATGCGCGCTAATAGGGTCATTTAATCTCTAAGAACACATTGTTACCACCAGAGACATGGACACAATTGAAAATCCTTTTCTAGAAGGTGCAACGTACAACAAACGTATTATAAGTGAATAGGTAACGAATAGGTAACAGGGTATTAACCGAGCGCTGGAACGGGTACATGCGCGCTAATAGGGTCATTTCATCTCTAAGAACACATTATTACCACAAGAGACACGAACACAATTAAAAAACGATTTATTTCAAGGTGCAACGTATACCCTGCGCATTAAAAGCGAATAAGGAACGAATAAATAACCGGGTATTATCCGAGTGCTGGAACGGGTACATAGCGCTAATAGGGGTATTTCATTTATAAGAACACATTATTACCATCAGAGATATGAACACAATTGAAAATCCGTTTCTGAAAGGTGCAACGTACAACAAACGTATTAAAAGCGAAAAAGTAACGAATAGGTAACAGGGTATTAACCGAGCGCTGGAACGGGTACATGCACGCTAATAGGGTCATTTCATCTCTAAGAACACATTGTTACCACCAGAGACATGGACACAATTGAAAATCCTTTTCTAAAATGTGCAACGTACAACAAATCATTAAAAGCGAATAAGTAACGAATAGGTAACAGGGTATTAACCGAGCGCTGGAACGGGTACATGCACGCTAATAGGGTCATTTAATCTCTAAGAACACATTGTTACCACCAGAGACATGGACACAATTGAAAATCCTTTTCTAAAAGGTGCAACGTACAACAAACGTATTATAAGTGAATAGGAAACGAAAAGGTAACGAATAGGTAACGAATAGGTAACGAATAGGTAACGAATAGGTAACGAATAGGTAACAGGGTATTAACCGAGCGCTGGAACGGGTATATGCACGCTAATAGAGTCATTTCATCTCTAAGAAGACATTGTTACCACGAGAGACATGGACACAATTGAAAATCCTTTTCTAAAAGATGCAACGTACAACAAACGTATTACATGTATTATAAGTGAATAGGTAACGAATAGGTAACAGGGTATTAACCGAGCGCTGGAACGGGTACATGCGCGCTAATAGGGTCATTTAATCTCTAAGAACATATTGTTACCACCAGAGACATGGACACAATTGAAAATCCTTTTCTAAAAGGTGCAACGTACAACAAACGTATTATAAGTGAATAGGTAACGAATAGGTAACAGGGTATTAACCGAGCGCTGGAACGGGTACATGCGCGCTAATAGGGTCATTTCATCTCTAAGAACACATTGTTACCACCAGAGACATGAATGCAAATAAAAAACGATTTATTTCAAGGTGCAACGAATATCCTTTGCATTAAAAGCAAATAAGTAACCGGGTATTATCCGAGCGTTGGAACGGGTACATACGCGCTAATAGGGGTATTTCATCTATAAGAACACATTATTACCACCAGGGATATGAACACAATTGAAAATCCTTTTCTAAAAGGTGCAACGTACAACAAACGTATTAAAAGTGAATAGGTAACGAATAGGTAACGAATAGGTAACAGGGTATTAACCGAGCGCTGGAACGGGGACATGCGCGCTAATAGGGTCATTTCATCTCTAAGAACACATTGTTACCACCAGAGACATGAATGCAAATAAAAAACGATTTATTTCAAGGTGCAACGAATACCCTTTGCATTAAAAGCAAATAAGTAACCGGGTATTATCCGAGCGTTGGAACGGGTACATACGCGCTAATAGGGGTATTTCATCTATAAGAACACATTATTACCACCAGGGATATGAACACAATTGAAAATCCTTTTCTAAAAGGTGCAACGTACAACAAACGTATTAAAAGCGAATACGTAACGAATAAGTAACGAATAGGTAACAGGGTATTAACTGAGCGCTGGAACGGGTACATGCGCGCTAATAGGGTCATTTAATCTCTAAGAACACATTGTTACCACCAGAGACATGGACACAATTGAAAATCCTTTTCTAGAAGGTGCAACGTACAACAAACGTATTATAAGTGAATAGGTAACGAATAGGTAACAGGGTATTAACCGAGCGCTGGAACGGGTACATGCGCGCTAATAGGGTCATTTCATCTCTAAGAACACATTATTACCACAAGAGACACGAACACAATTAAAAAACGATTTATTTCAAGGTGCAACGCATACCCTGCGCATTAAAAGCGAATAAGGAACGAATAAATAACCGGGTATTATCCGAGTGCTGGAACGGGTACATAGCGCTAATAGGGGTATTTCATTTATAAGAACACATTATTACCATCAGAGATATGAACACAATTGAAAATCCGTTTCTGAAAGGTGCAACGTACAACAAACGTATTAAAAGCGAAAAAGTAACGAATAGGTAACAGGGTATTAACCGAGCGCTGGAACGGGTACATGCACGCTAATAGGGTCATTTCATCTCTAAGAACACATTGTTACCACCAGAGACATGGACACAATTGAAAATCCTTTTCTAAAATGTGCAACGTACAACAAATCATTAAAAGCGAATAAGTAACGAATAGGTAACAGGGTATTAACCGAGCGCTGGAACGGGTATATGCACGCTAATAGGGTCATTTAATCTCTAAGAACACATTGTTACCACCAGAGACATGGACACAATTGAAAATCCTTTTCTAAAAGGTGCAACGTACAACAAACGTTTTATAAGTGAATAGGAAACGAAAAGGTAACGAATAGGTAACGAATAGGTAATGAATAGGTAACGAATAGGTAACAGGGTATTAACCGAGCGCTGGAACGGGTATATGCACGCTAATAGAGTCATTTCATCTCTAAGAAGACATTGTTACAACGAGAGACATGGACACAATTGAAAATCCTTTTCTAAAAGATGCAACGTACAACAAACGTTTTACATGTATTATAAGTGAATAGGTAACGAATAGGTAACAGGGTATTAACCGAGCGCTGGAACGGGTACATGCGCGCTAATAGGGTCATTTAATCTCTAAGAACATATTGTTACCACCAGAGACATGGACACAATTGAAAATCCTTTTCTAAAAGGTGCAACGTACAACAAACGTATTATAAGTGAATAGGTAACGAATAGGTAACGAATAGGTAACAGGGTATTAACCGAGCGCTGGAACGGGTACATGCGCGCTAATAGGGTCATTTCATCTCTAAGAACACATTGTTACCACCAGAGACATGAATGCAAATAAAAAACGATTTATTTCAAGGTGCAACGAATACCCTTTGCATTAAAAGCAAATAAGTAACCGGGTATTATCCGAGCGTTGGAACGGGTACATACGCGCTAATAGGGGTATTTCATCTATAAGAACACATTATTACCACCAGGGATATGAACACAATTGAAAATCCTTTTCTAAAAGGTGCAACGTACAACAAACGTATTAAAAGCGAATACGTAACGAATAAGTAACGAATAGGTAACAGGGTATATTAACTGAGCGCTGGAACGGGTACATGCGCGCTAATAGGGTCATTTAATCTCTAAGAACACATTGTTACCACCAGAGACATGGACACAATTGAAAATCCTTTTCTAGAAGGTGCAACGTACAACAAACGTATTATAAGTGAATAGGTAACGAATAGGTAACAGGGTATTAACCGAGCGCTGGAACGGGTACATGCGCGCTAATAGGGTCATTTCATCTCTAAGAACACATTATTACCACAAGAGACACGAATACAATTAAAAAACGATTTATTTCAAGGTGCAACGTATACCCTGCGCATTAAAAGCGAATAAGGAACAAATAAATAACCGGGTATTATCCGAGTGCTGGAACGGGTACATAGCGCTAATAGGGGTATTTCATTTATAAGAACACATTATTACCATCAGAGATATGAACACAATTGAAAATCCGTTTCTAAAAGGTGCAACGTACAACAAACGTATTAAAAGCGAAAAAGTAACGAATAGGTAACAGGGTATTAACCGAGCGCTGGAACGGGTACATGCACGCTAATAGGGTCATTTCATCTCTAAGAACACATTGTTACCACCAGAGACATGGACACAATTGAAAATCCTTTTCTAAAATGTGCAACGTACAACAAATCATTAAAAGCGAATAAGTAACGAATAGGTAACAGGGTATTAACCGAGCGCTGGAACGGGTACATGCACGCTAATAGGGTCATTTAATCTCTAAGAACACATTGTTACCACCAGAGACATGGACACAATTGAAAATCCTTTTCTCAAAGGTGCAACGTACAACAAACGTATTATAAGTGAATAGGAAACGAAAAGGTAACGAATAGGTAACGAATAGGTAACGAATAGGTAACAGGGTATTAACCGAGCGCTGGAACGGGTATATGCACGCTAATAGAGTCATTTCATCTCTAAGAAGACATTGTTACCACGAGAGACATGGACACAATTGAAAATCCTTTTCTAAAAGATGCAACGTACAACAAACGTATTACATGTATTATAAGCGAATAAGTAACGAATAGGTAACAGGGTATTAACCGAGCGCTGGAACGGGTACATGCACGCTAATAGGGTCATTTAATCTCTAAGAACACATTGTTACCACCAGAGACATGGACACAATTGAAAATCCTTTTCTCAAAGGTGCAACGTACAACAAACGTATTATAAGTGAATAGGAAACGAAAAGGTAACGAATAGGTAACGAATAGGTAATGAATAGGTAACAGGGTATTAACCGAGCGCTGGAACGGGTATATGCACGCTAATAGAGTCATTTCATCTCTAAGAAGACATTGTTACCACGAGAGACATGGACACAATTGAAAATCCTTTTCTAAAAGATGCAACGTACAACAAACGTATTACATGTATTATAAGTGAATAGGTAACGAATAGGTAACAGGGTATTAACCGAGCGCTGGAACGGGTACATGCGCGCTAATAGGGTCATTTAATCTCTAAGAACATATTGTTACCACCAGAAACATGGACAGAATTGAAAATCCTTTTCTAAAAGGTGCAACGTACAACAAACGTATTATAAGTGAATAGGTAACGAATAGGTAACAGGGTATTAACCGAGCGCTGGAACGGGTACATGCGCGCTAATAGGGTCATTTCATCTCTAAGAACACATTGTTACCACCAGAGACATGAATGCAAATAAAAAACGATTTATTTCAAGGTGCAACGAATACCCTTTGCATTAAAAGCAAATAAGTAACCGGGTATTATCCGAGCGTTGGAACGGGTACATACGCGCTAATAGGGGTATTTCATCTATAAGAACACATTATTACCACCAGGGATATGAACACAATTGAAAATCCTTTTCTAAAAGGTGCAACGTACAACAAACGTATTAAAAGCGAATACGTAACGAATAAGTAACGAATAGGTAACAGGGTATTAACTGAGCGCTGGAACGGGTACATGCGCGCTAATAGGGTCATTTAATCTCTAAGAACACATTGTTACCACCAGAGACATGGACACAATTGAAAATCCTTTTCTAGAAGGTGCAACGTACAACAAACGTATTATAAGTGAATAGGTAACGAATAGGTAACAGGGTATTAACCGAGCGCTGGAACGGGTACATGCGCGCTAATAAGGTAATTTCATCTCTAAGAACACATTATTACAACAAGAGACACGAACACAATTAAAAATCGATTTATTTCAAGGTGCAACGTATACCCTGCGCATTAAAAGCGAATAAGGAACGAAAAAATAACCGGGTATTATCCGAGTGCTGGAACGGGTACATAGCGCTAATAGGGGTATTTCATCTATAAGAACACATTATTACCACCAGAGATATGAACACAATTGAAAATCCTTTTCTAAAAGGTGCAACGTACAAAAAACGTATTAAAAGCGAAAAAGTAACGAATAGGTAACAGGGTAGTAACCGAGCGCTGAAACGGGTACATGCGCGCTAATAGGGTCATTTCATCTCTAAGAACACATTGTTACCACCAGAGACATGAATGCAATTAAAAAAAACGATTTATTTCAAGGTGCAACGAATACCCTTTGCATTAAAAGCGAATAAGTAACCGGGTATTATCCGAGCGTTGGAACGGGTACATACGTGCTAATAGGGATATTTCATCTATAAGAACACATTATTACCATCAGGGATATGAACACAATTGAAAATCCTTTTCTAAAAGGTGCAACGTACAACAAACGTATTAATAGTTATCAAAGGTACCAGGATTATAATTTAATACGCCAGACGCGCGTTTCGTCTACATAAGACTCATCAGTGACGCTCAGATCAAAACAGTTAAAAAGCCAAACAAATACAAAGTTGAAGAGCATTGAGGACCCAAAATTTCAAAATGTTGTGCCAAATACGGCTAAGGTAATCTACTCCTGGGCGTAAGAAAATCCATAGATTAAAAGCGAATACGTAACGAATAGTTAACGAATATTTAACAGGGTATTAACCGAGCGCTGGAACGGGTACATGCGCGCTAATAGGGTCATTTAATCTCTAAGAACACATTGTTACCACCAGAGACATGGACACAATTGAAAATCCTTTTCTAAAAGGTGCAACGTACAACAAACATATTATAAGTGAATAGGTAACGAATAGGTAACAGGGTATTAACCGAGCGCTGGAACGGGTACATGCGCGCTAAAAGGGTCATTTCGTCTCTAAGAACACATTGTTACCACCAGAGACATGGACACAATTGAAAATCCTTTTCTAAAAGGTGCAACGAACAACAACCGTGTTATAAGTGAATAGGTAACGAATAGGTAACGAATAGGTAACGAATAGGTAACAAGGTATTAATCGAGCGCTGGAACAGGTACATGCGCGCTAATAGGGTAATTTCATCTCTAAGAACACATTGTTACCACCAGAGATATGAACACAATTGAAAATCCGTTTCTTAAAGGTGCAACCTAAAACAAACGTATTAAAAGCGAATACGTAACGAATAGGTAACGAATAGGTAACAGGGTATTAACCGAGCGCTGGAACGGGTACATGCGCGCAAATAGGGTCATTTCATCTCTAAGAACACATTGTTACCACCAAAGACATGAACACAAGTGAAAATCCTTTTCTAAAAGGTGCAACGTACAACAAACGTATTATAAGTGAATAGGTAACGAATAGGTAACGAATAAGTAACAGGGTATTAACCGAGCGCTGGAACGGGTACATGCGCGCAAATAGGGTCATTTCATCTCTAGGAACACATTGTTACCACCAGAGACCTGAACACAATTAAAAAAAGATTTATTTCAAGGTGCAACGTATACTTACCCCGCGCATTTAAAGCGAATAAGGAACGAATAAGTAACAGGGTATTATCCGAGCGATGGAACGGGTACATATGCGCTAATAGGGGTATTTCATCTATAAGAACACATTATTACCACCAGAGATATGAACACAATTGAAAATCCTTTTCTAAAAGGTGCTACGTACAACAAACGTATTAAAAGCGAATAAGTATCGAATATTTAACAGGGTATTATCCAAGCGCTGGAACGGGTACATATGCGCTTATAGAGTTATATCACCTCTAAGAACCCAAATCTACCACCAGAGACAACAAAACAATTGAAAATCATGTTTTAAAAGGTGCAACGTATGATACACGTATTATAAGCGAATTATAAGCGAGTGATGGAACGAATTAAACAAAGTAATAGAATTCTCCGAAACGATGTACACCCTGCTGAAATGTTTAACCCACCACATTATGTTAGTATGTGCCTGTCCCTAGACAAGAGCCTGAAATTAAGTATTTATCGTTTGTTTTTGTGTTACATATTTGTTTTCCGTTTATTTTTTTGTATATATGAAATACGGCCGTTAGTTTTGTTGTTTGAATTGTTTGAAATTGTCATGTCTGGGCCGTTTATTGGTGACTACACGGTTCGGGCTATGCTCATTGTTGAAGGCCGTACATTGACCTATAGTTGATAGTTTCTGTGTCATTTTGGTCTATTGTGGGGTTTTGTCTCATTGGCAACCATACCACATCTTTTTTTATATGCAAGCGCTAACACGGTGATTTCATCCCTTCGAACCAAGATCCATCTTCAAACATACGGACATAAAGCAGTTAAAAGGTAGAACGTATAAAAATCAAATAAGAAACAAATGAGTATCGAACATAAAGTAAAGGATCGGTTGAGCACAAACACATATAAATAGGTCATAAAAATATCATTTTACCTCAACAAATTTAGAATTTATTACCAGATATAAGAGTATAAACAATTAAAAAGGGGGAAGGATATTAAAAATCGAATAAGTAACGAATAAGGAATAGGGAATAAGTAACGAATAGGTAACCAATAGGGAATAGGGAATAGGTAACGAATAGGGAATATGGAATAGGTAACGAATAGGTAACGGATTGGGAATAGGGAATAGGTAACGAATAGGGAATAGGGAATAGGTAACGAATAGGTAACGAATAGGGAATAGGGAATAGGTAACGAATAGGGAATAGGGAATAGGGAATAGGTAACGAATAGGGAATAGGGAATAGGTAACGAATAGGGAATAGGGAATAATAAGTAACCAACTTGACGTCCACCAAGGCGATCAGCAAATCGGAAAAAAATCATTTGAAATTTGTTTTTCTGATACTGTACGCACACAAATACCCCCAAAATCGGACTTAAATACAGTTTAATCTTATCAAAACAGATGTAAGATGTGTTTATTATTAATGTTCTGAATCATAAATCCGACAAGCTTTCATTTAAATCATTACAACTGAAGACCCAAGTTTCCATAAGAAATAAAAAAAATTAGCATGGGTGAACTGAAAATTCGACATTTTTTGAAAATGACCCATATAATAAAAAGTACATGTAAACTTGACCGAAAAAGAATAAGAAAATATTAATTTAGTTCGTCTTACCTGATGTGTAATAGTTTCCCGCCTTTACATTTCAATGTAAAATGTACTTGATTATCGAGAAACCTCATAAAAGTGTGTGTATTGTATTTATCTGCCTACTGATACACTTAGACACTCAGTCACGTCGGAAGGTCGTGACACTAATGAGATCGTTTACATTTTTGTACAGGCCGTTATGGACAGGCATATTTGTGTAAATTCCTCTTTCTCTGTTGTACCTCTGATTGTTAACATTGCGGACATTGCACTGTGATACATTTTCAAACATGGAATGTTGCATATCTGACAGTCTACATCAGTTTAACATTGCACGTTAAATAACCAACAACAGTGGCGGATACAGAACTTTTCATAAGAGGGGGGCCCTCTGGTTGACCTAAGGGGGGCCCGCTCCAGTCATGCTTCAGTGATTCCCTATATAATCAACCAATTTTTCCCCACGAAAGGGGGGCCCGGGCCCCCCAGCCCCCCCCCCCCCCCCCCTGGATCCGCCTATGAACAACCAATCAATATTTTCTTTATATTTCATCACCTCTGTATTCTGTTATCTATAATTTTTGGCCTCTCTTCAAGACTTACTTTTGACCCATTATTCTAATATCTGTAAAACACTTTCATATCCGTATAAATGGTGACCTATTCATAGCCTCACATACATGCACATGGAAAAGTCAATTGAAACAAGCAAAATAAACAAATATAACTGTATGCTTGGGCTTTTAGAGAAATGTATAGTTTGTTACAAAATATATCTAATAAGAATAAAATTGCATTTTACTAATTATTATTTACTAGAAAATATCAATTCATTTTTCCTGGAAGGTCCGGGGAGGGGGATACAAATTGTTGATTTTTATGGCAAGCCGTTCTCGTCAAAACTATGTTTAAACCATTTTTCGAAAAAATTACACACTGAGAATTACAACAAAGCACACTGAGATTTTAAAACTTCAAAACGCACACTGAGAATTGATAATTACACACTGATAATTGAAAATTACACACTGAGAATTAAAAATTACACACTGAGATTTTATAAAGACGCAGTGAAATTACAAAAATGAAAAACGCACACTGAGAATTGAAAATTACACACTGAGCATTGAAAATTACACACTGAGATTTCAAAAAGACACACTGAGAATAAATAAACTGAAAACACACAGTCACTGAGAATTTGAAATTACACACTGAGAATTTAAAATTACACACTGAGAATTTAAAATTACACACTGAGATTTGTGCTCACTTTTTATGCGCACATATCTAATTAGCATACTTTATCTGAATCTATTACAAACTTAAAACAACAAGGGGACAGAACTCGTTAGTCCTTCGATTTGGTTCCAAATTATTAATAAAAAAAACTTTAGAAATACAAGAACAAGAAAAATACCCACTTACCGTCTTATTATAAAATATAACCAAATGGTAAAAAACTTTATTAAAATTACAAGAAAACATTGGAACAATATGCAAAAGAATGCAGTGAAATTTTTACTCAAGTGTCTATTATAGCATATAAACGTAACAAAAATATAAAAGATTAACTAGCGAAATCAGGGAAACAGTTGGAAGACTTTGAAAAGGGACACATGTTTAATTACTGGTAGTAATGATCTGAATTATAGGCAACAAACTTATGAATATGAGCGATGTTAAGTCTTGAAATTTATTACGAATGTTGGTTGAAGGAATTGCATTTCATTATAAATGAGTCTATAATGACAAGAGTTCTTGAGATCAAGATATAAATCTATTGAATAATTCATCTGATGAATATTCATTAGTAATTTGCATATTAATCTCAGTGCGTATTTTTGAAATCTCAGTGTGTAATTAACAATTCTCAGTGTGTGTTTTTTATTTTTTAAATCTCAGTGTGTAATTGCGATTTCTCAGTGTGTTATTTTAGGTTTTTAATTCTCAGTGTGTATTTTTTTCGAAAAAAGGGTTTAAACATAGTTTTGACGAGAACTGCTTGCCATAGATTTTCCTTGAAAATTAAACATATATTTGTACCTATTTTTTAAAAACACAGATCAGAAGATTTCACCTGGTAATTGTTCTTAATCTGTATTGTGTTAAAACCCAATTAAAATTCGTACTATTCTAATCAACATGTAAATAAAGTATTTTACATAACAGCTAAAATTGCAAAGAGACATTACACAGAGGTTTCAATATTTACACACCCACCGATAAGTTGTCATAAATCACGCATGTGGACGCTGGAAGTAATTAATCGCCAGTTTAAGGAGTAAAATCAAGCTGTGATTATATTTCCGCTCTAGATAAGCTGATTCAGTACAAGGACGTATAACTAATATACGTCCTTGTTCAGTAGCAATAAAATTATGTTTGAATTTTTTTTAGTGACCTGAACGAGGGGGCACGTGCAAAAATCTTCTTGCACGAGTTTGCTATCTATTTATATCTATAATTATGTTTATAAATCGCTTATTTGACCGCCGGCAGTCTTCGGAGTCAACTCGATAGTTAGTTAGATGACGTCTACACTAAAATACACACGAAGCGATGAAACATATTAGTCGAGTCCATGCCTTGTAAATTGTTTATTTTAGATTTTTTATAATTTGGATACATGTTTTAGTATGTTATAAATAAAATATGAGCATTTGAGTCAAATCGGTGAACATGAATTTGACAGCCAATGCCCCTTTAAATGAATCTAATTGGAAGTAATGGTAGGCATCTAGTTGTCTTGTGACTTCTGTTATGTAGTCTAGTCTGTCTGAAAAAAACACAATTTGAATTTTAATCTGCTTTTTTTATTACTATTGTTTCATCATTTTTCAAATTGCGTTTGCAATTTGAACCAGATGCTCAGGACGCAGCTTTATACGACCGCAGAGGTTGAACCCTGAACGGTTGGGGCAAGTATGGACACAACATTCAAGTTGGATTCAGCTCTAAATTTGGATTGTGATTAAATAGTTGACACAGCATACGTTTTTGACACAGAATGAATGTGGTCTAATGAAAAAAAAAATTTTGCCTTTGACCAATTCACTATGCTGAATATTAATGCTCTCAAAAATGTGTTTGCAGAAATTTTCTTATTATTTATGAAATCTGAAATGAGAAAAAATGAACCCCCGCGCCTTTCCTTTATTCCAAAACTTGATCTCAATTCAAATTTCTAATGGAGTTTGCAACAATAACTACTCATTTAAATACATTATTAACTATTAAAATGTAACAAAAGTGCTTGTAATCACTGAATGGTAAAGATTGTTTTAATTTTAATATTAGTTGGTAGTAAAAGGGAATATACATTGTATATTGTACAAAACTATGATTTAAGTTGATTAAACTACTATTCTGGACAAAGAAAGATAACTCCAATTTTCAAAGAATATTTCATTAAAACTGTGCAATTGAAAATTTCTTGCTATTGCGCAATACTTTGCAATTAGATATTTCTTGCTATTGCGCAATACTGTGCAATTGAAGATTTCTTGCTATTGCACAATACTGTGCAACTGAAAATTTCTTGCTATTGCACAATACTTCATATAATAATTTTGGACCCGGATTTGGACCAACTTGAAAACTCGGCCCATAATCAAAAATCTAAGGATTTGTTTAGATTCAGCATATCAAAGAACCCCAAGAATTCAATTTTTGTTAAAATCAAGCTAAGTTTAATGTTGGACCCTTTGGACCTTAATGTAGACCAATTTGAAAACAGCACCAACAATTTAGAATCTGAATACACGGTTAAATATGGCATATCAAAGAACCCCAAAAATTCATTTTTTGATGAAATTAAACAAAGTTTAATTTTAGACCCTTTTGGCCCCTAATTCGTTGGGACTAAAACTCCCAAAATCAATCCCAACCTTCCTTTTGTGGTCATAGACATTATGTTAAAATTTCATAGATTTCTGTTAACTTGTACTAAAGTTATTGTGCGAAAACCAAGAAAAATGCTTATTTGTGCCCTTTTTGGCCCCCAATTCCTAAACTGTTGGGACCAAAACACCCAAAATCAATCCCAACCTTCTTCATATGGTCATAAACCTTGTGTTTAAATTTCATAGATTTCTATTTACTTTTACTAAAGTTAGAGTGCGAAAATCAAATGTCTTCGGACGACGACGACGACGACGCCAACGTGACACCAATATACGACCAAAAATTTTTCAATTTTTGCGGTCGTATAAAAATGATGAAACTATAGTTATTAAAAAAGGCAGATAAAAATTCAAATTGCATTGTTTTCTCTATTGGTAGAAAAGAAAATTCGAGCTTTGTAAAATAGATATAGTTTTCCAATGTATGGAACGTAGAAGCAGGTTTATACCCTGTATTACTACGAAATGGATGAAAGTCATTTCTTTCTTCATGACTGAACATATATCGACATCTATCAAATTCAATGTAGTCTTTTATAGTATAGACATTTTTGCATTTTTGCTTGATGGCGTTGGTATAAATTTAAAGCCTTTCGCCAACAGGATATATTCCTGATTTGATAATTTGCGTTTTGATAGATTAACTACATGCTTTTTTGCATGTGCAGCTCTTTGCTCCGTTCTTCTTCTTTTTTCTTTTTTTTTTATTGTAGAACGGATTTTTTGCTTTTTAGCATTTCTATTAAAACGACGTGCCATCTTTGAGTTCACATTGGGTGATTCTCTTAGCTACGTGCCTTTGTTGAGCTCACATTTGGTGGCTCACGCTTATCTCTACAGTAACTTTTTATTTATCCACTGACGTTACAAAGTTACAAACGCTTAATTAATCCAGAGACATGAAGATTAAAATTTAAAGGTATCTGGTTAATTCTGAATGATTAACTTTTCTCTGTGAAAAAGCCCACATCCTTGACATCCTTACTACAACGCATACAACATGTGTTGTATACAAAAATGGCTTTGGAAAGGAATTAATGATTTTTTGGGATATTTCAAAATAGTTTTAGGGATACGGGATATTTGTAAAAGAATTCTTGGGATATTAAGGGTAAACATTATAGGGATATGGGATATGGATACCCCCCATAAACAAGCCTCAATATAATTAAATATATTTTTTTTTGTATTCAATATTTATCGTTTCTATTTCAACAATAAAACAGGTGCTCTGCAGGGCACAGCTTCATACGACCGCAGAAGTCTAACCCTGAACAGTTGGGGCAAGTATGGACACAACATACAGCTCTCAATTTGGATTGCGATCAAATTTTTGACATAATATGAGTTTCTGACACAAAACAAATGTCAAGATCTTACAAATCTATTGTGCAATATTGTGCAATTGAAGATTTCTTTTTTTAACTTTTTTAAAATTTGGAACTAAAGAAATTTTGAAAAAAAAATGAAAACTACCACCCCCCTATTTTTGGCAGTTAGTCCAAAGCCTGACATTTCTTTATAAATAATATACAAGTAGTGTAAGGGAGGTAAATCCGAACATACCCAACATTGTATGTTAATTTTTTTAGAATTACCTCCTTTACACTGCTTTTAAATTGTCTTCATTGTCCATTGACCAGAAATACCTAGCTTTTCCCCTTTTTTGCCCCTAATTCCGAAACATTTTGAGCCATAATCCCCCAAAGTCAATACTAACCATCCCTTCATGGTATGGAAACTTTTGGTTTAATTTCAGAGAGATTCATACACTTAAACATAAGTTATTGTTTGAAAACTACAAAAATGATAATTTTGGGCCCCCTTTTTGGCCCCTAATTCCTAAACTATTGGGACCATAACCCCCAAGTCAATCCTAACCTTCCTTTAGTGGTATTGAACCTTCTTGTACAAGAGATCCATACACTTTAACACAAGTTATTGTCTGTAAACTAGAAAATTGCTTCTTTTTAACCCTGTTTTTGCCCCTCATTCCTACATAGTCTGGAAAATTAACCCCAAATTGAATCCCAGCCTTCCATGTGTTATAAGTAAACTTGTGGTACAATGTCAAAGATATCCATACAGTTACACACAAGTTATTGTCTTGAAACTAGAAAAATGTTTGTTTTTGGCCCTTAATTCCTAGACTGTTTGCCAAGTAACCTCTTAAAATAAATCCCAACCTTCTACTTATGGTATTAAACATTATGGTACAATTTCAGAACAATTGAAATACTAATACACAACTTTTTGGCCTGAAACTAGATAAATGCTGTTTTCGACCCCTTTGGGCCCCCTAATTCCTTAACCTTTTGGACCATAACCCCCAAAGTCAATCCCTAACTTCCTTTTGTGGTTATAAACATTGTGTTAAAATTTTATTAATTTCTTTTCACTTATTCAAAAGTTATTATCCAGAAACAATCCGTCTTCAGACGACAACGACGATGACGACACTGACGACGACGACGTGATACCAATATACTACCAAATTTTTTTTAATTTTTGCAGTTGTATAAAAATAGCCTTAGTGAACACTTTGAATATTGCCCAAAAGCCATAAAAAAGAATGCAATTACTAGAATCAGATTTTTTTTATATAAAATTATAATAGAGGCTCTGAAGAGTTTATGCTCACCTGTTTTTATACGACTGCAAAATTTTTTTTTGCGGTCGTATATTGGAATGAAGTCGTCATCGTCATCGTCGTCAGCGTCGTCCGAAGACGGAGGGTGTCTGGATAATAACTTTAGTATAAGTAAATAGAAATCAATAAAATTTTAACACAATATGTTTATAACCACAAAAGGAAGTTTGGGATTGATTTTGGAGGTTATGGTCCCTAAGGTTTAGGAATAAGGCTCAAAGGGGCCCAAAACAAGCTTTTATCTAGTGTCAAGACAATTAGTTCTGTATAAGTATTTCAATTGTTCTTAAATTGTACCACAATGTTTAATACCATAAGTAGAAGGTTGGGATATATATTAAAGGTTATGGGGCAAACAGTATAGAAATAAAGGGCCAAAAAGGGGCCAAAAACAAGCATTTTTGTAGTTTCAAGACAATAAATTGGAGTTATCTTTCTTTGTCTAGAATTGTTGTTGAATCACCTAAAACCAATGCTTTATGCAATCTTCTTTGAAAATTGGAGTAATCTTTCTTTGTCCAGAATAATAATGGAATCAACTTAAATCAATGTTATATACAATATACAATGCAATATTCACTTTTATTACCAACTGATAAATTAAAGCAATCTTTACCATTCAGTGATTACAAGCACTTTGATTACCATTCTAGAGTTATGCCCCTTTACAAGTGGAAAAATTGAAAAAAAGTCTTTTCTTTCTCTTAAGTTATGTTTGTCTCAGCTAAATTTAATGAAATGTGTTTATAATGCTTATTACCTCTAAACTCAGTTAAGTTCAATTTTTGGCAGCTTCACTTTTACAGTTCTTGAGTTATGTCCCTTTATAATGTTGTATGCATCATCTGTGTCCCTTTAGACACATTCTGCATTTATTTTTTTAGAAGTTACTATTAATTAATATTAATTTTAACCTTGACTGTATGACATTTTATATTTTAATACTTTATGAATTTTTCAAATGAGTAGAGTCAACTCCATTAGAAATTTGAATTGGGATCATTTTTGGAATAAGGGAAAGGGGGAGGTGAAAACAAAATTGGGGGAAGGGTTCAATTTTTCTCATTTCAGATTTCAGAAATTAAAAAGAAAATTTCTTCAAATGTTTTTGTTGTTGAGAGGATTAATATTCCACAGCATAATGAATTGCTCAAAAGCAAGTCCATACTTGCCCTAACCATTCAGGGTTCGACCTCTGCGGTCGTATAAAGCTGGGCCCTGCAGAGAATCTGGTTATTGTTGTTTGGGAAATCATGTAAAATAAGATTATTAGATACTATTATAATATTTAATTTACTTACCCCAAACTGCAAAATTTCCTTAAAATTACTAATTTCAGGGCAGCAACCCAATAACAGGTTGTCTGATTTGTCTGAAAACTTCATGGCATGTAAATCTATACCTGATGAACATACTCATTGAATTTCCACATTTTACCCCTATGTTCTATTTTCAGCCATGTCATCCATCTTGGTTGGCGTGGGGGGATCATTAGACACGTTTTTGAACTTGATACATTAGTGATGATTGTGGCCAAATTTGGATTAATTTAGCCGAGTAATGAGTAGTTTCAGAGCAGAAGATTTTTGTTAGATTACGAAAAAATTTATGAAAAATTGTTAAAAATTGACGATACAGGACAATAACTCTTTAATGGGTCAATTGACAATTTTGGTCATGCAGACTTAATTGTAGATCTTACTTTGCTGAACATTATTGATGTTTACAGTTCATTTCTATCTTTAATAATATTCAAGATAATAACCAATAAATTGCTTCGCCAAGTGCAGCTGGATACTACAGCAGAGGTCCAACAGTGGACAGTTGGGGCAAAAATGGACACAATATTCACGCTTGTTACAAGATTGTTATTTAAATTTATTTAGACACATACATGTAATAGGTTTCTGACACATATATCCATACACTTATACACAAGATATTGTTTTGAAACTAGAAAAATGCTTTTTAGGCCACTTTTTGACCCATAATTCCGAAACTGTTGAGACCATAACCCCCAAAATCAATCCTAACTTTCTTTTTTGGTTAAAAAACTTATGTTTAAGTTTCATAGATTTCTATTTACTTATACTAGAGCCAAAACCCAACTGTCTTTGGAAGACACTGACGATGACAACTATATACCAATATACAACTGCAAAAAATGTTGTGGTCGTATAACAACTGTAAATTTTCCTTAAAATTACCATTTAGTTTCAGAGATATAAGCAAACAACTGCATTTTACCCCTATGTTCAATTTTTATTCATGTTGGCCATCTTGGTGGGTAGGTGGAATCATTGGACACATTTTGTAAACTAGATATAATATTGATGATTGTGGCCAAGTTTGGTTAAATTTGGCCCAGTAGTTTCAGAGGAGAACGTTTTTGTAAAAGTTAACGAAGACAGATGACGGACACCAAGTGACGATAAAAAAATGAAGGAATATTTTGCTTTATCATCAAAAACGATTTGTACATTGATAAACACACATGCTTAAGACATTAGTAAAAGAACTTTGGGTCAATAGAAACCGTTGTGAAATGAAGAACACTAGATTGCCACTAAAAACTAAATTTTTTAGGTATTTCCTGATTTATGTGTTTCCTAGAACAGCACACCTTTCATCATTAGAAAATCTGCAAATTGAATGTTTCAGTTACAGGGGGACAACTGTAAACTTATTCTTTTTCGGGAGTGTGACTGAATCTTGTAAACCATTATTACATAAACATTGTATATAAGAAACTATTGCTTGCAATAAATATTTTACAAGGGGAATAAATGTATCTAACATAGTTCTTGCAATTATCATTTTTTAAAGTTAATTGCAATATAGACCCATTCCTAGAGTGGAAGTATAATCGATATTCATGTACATAGGATGAATTTAATTGATGGATAAAAGTTTCAGTCAACTTTCCTTTATTGTCAGGAATCAACATGGCTCTATGAAACTTGTAATAATAATTCAGTTCATACAAATCATCAATTTATTCATCCAATTTATGGTAACCTATTTACCTTTTCATCTAATTCATGTGTAACAAATTATTCAATGAAAATTACAAGTTGTATGACATTTGTTTAATGATTTATTTTGTCTTATGTGTAACAGAACAAATACAAAAACTCAAACACATTGAAAAGGAAATATACATAAATATGATAAATGGCCATACATTGAAATACTTTCTGTACTTTTTTCAAATTTAATAACTGTTACAGCCGATTGCATTGAGTGTTTAGGGAAATGTAGAATCCTTGGTTAGCTTGCTTGTTGGCTGGACCATGAAGTCATTACTAGGTTAGGTAAACTATCTGTCTGTAAGACTAGACTACTTCTAAAGGAGGGTAGAATACCTTACCTAAAAATGATTTCACAATTCAGCTAACAAGCAAGCTAATCAAGGATTCAACCTTTCCCTACACACTCAATGCAATCAGCTGTAATCAAATGTACTTTTATGTATCATTAGTTGTATCTAAAGTATGTAACCTTCAAATATATGAGGGTCTGGATGGGGTTTATAGAAAAGAGAATAATAGACCAAAAGTGCACAATTAAAGGAAAACTAAAATTTAAGAATATAGAACTAGAGGCTCTAAAGAGCCTGTGTCGCTCACCTTGGTCTATGTGCATATTAAACAAAGGACACAAATGGATTCATGACAAAATTGTATTTTGGTGATGGTGATGTGTTTGAAGTTCTTACTTTACTGAACGATTTTGCTTCTTACAATTATATCTATAATGAACTTTGCCCATTAGTAACAGAGAACAATATTTGGTAAAAATTTACATATATTTACCAAATTAATGAAAATTGTTAAAAATTGACTATAAAGGGCAATAACTCCTTAAGGGGTCAATTGACCATTTAGGTCATGTTGACTTATTTGTAGATCTTACTTTGCTGAACATTATTGCTGTTTACAGTTTATCGCTATCTATAATAGTATTCAAGATAACCAAAAACGGCAAAATTTCTTTAAAAATTACCAATTGGAGGGCAGCAACCCAACAACCAGTTGTCCAATTCATCTGAAAAATTCAGGGCAGATAGATATTGACTTGATTAACAATTTAACTTCTTGTCAGATTTGCTCTAGATGCTTTGAATTCATAGTTATAAGCCAAAAACTGCATTTTACCCCTATGTTCTATTTTTAGCCGTGGCGGCCATCTTGGTTGAATGGCCAGGTCATCGGACACATTTTTCAAACTAGATACCCCAAAGATGATTGTGGCCTAGTAGTTTCAGTGGAGATTTTGTAAAAGATTACTTAGATTGATGAAAAATGGTTAAAGATTGACTATAAAGGGCAATAACTCCTAAAGGGGTCAACTGACCATTTTGGTCATGTTGACTTATTTGTAGATCTTACTTTGCTGAACATTATTGCTGTTTACAATTTATCTCTATCTATAATAATATTCAAGATAATAACCAAAAACAGCAAAATTTCCTCAAAATTACCAATTCAGGGGCAGCAACCCAACAACCGATTGACCGATTCATCTGAAAATTTCAGGGCAGATAGATCTTGACCTGATAAACATTTTTATCTCATGTCAGATTTCCTCAAAATGCTTTGGTTTTTGAGTTATAAGCCAAAAACTGCATTTTACCCCTACATGTATGTTCTATTTTTAGCGGTGGCGGCCATCTTGGTTGGTTGACCAGGTCACGCCACACATTTTTTAAACTAGATACCCCAAAGATGATTGTGGCCAAGTTTGGATTAATTTGTCCCAGTAGTTTCAGAGGAGAAGATTTTTGTAAAAGATTAATTTAATTTATGAAAAATGGTTAAAATTGACTATAAAGGGCAATAACTCCTAAACGGGTCAACTGACCATTTTGGTCATGTTGACTTATTTGTAGATCTTACTTTGCTGAACATTATTGCTGTTTACAGTTTATCTCTATCTATAATAATATTCAAGATAATAACCAAAAACAGCAAAATTTCCTCAAAATTACCAATTCAGGGGCAGCAACCCAACAACCGATTGACTGATTCATCTGAAAATTTCAGGGCAGATAGATCTTGACCTGATAAACATTTTTCTCCCGTCAGATTCCCTCAAAATGCTTTGGTTTTTGAGTAATTAGCCAAAAACTGCATTTTACCCCTTTGTTCTATTTTTAGCCGTGGCGGCCATCTTGGTTGGTTGACCAGGTCACGCCACACATTTTTTAAACTAGATACCCCAAAGATGATTGTGGTCAAGTTTGGATTAATTTGGCCCAGTAGTTTCAGAGGAGAAGATTTTTGTAAAAGATTACTTTAATTAACGAAAAATGGTTAAAAATTGACTATAAAGGGCAATAACTCCTAAACGGGTCAACTGACCATTTTGGTGATGTTGACTTATTTGTAGATCTTAATTTGCTGAACATTATTGCTGTTTACAGTTTATCTCTATCTATAATAATATTCAAGATAATAACCAAAAACAGCAAAATTTCCTCAAAATTATCAATTCAGGGGCAGCAACCCAACAACCGATTGACCGATTCATCTGAAAATTTCAGGGCAGATAGATCTTGACCTGATAAACATTTTTACCCCATGTCAGATTTGCTCTAAATGCTTTGGTTTTTGAGTTATAAGCCAAAAACTGCATTTTACCCCTATGTTCTATTTTTAGCCGTGGCGGCCATCTTGGTTGGTTGACAGGGTGACGCCACACATTTTTTAAACTAGATACCCCAATGATGATTGTGGCCAAGTTTGGTTTGATTTGGCCCAGTAGTTTCAGAGGAGAAGATTTTTGTAAAAGTTAACGACGACGGACGACGACGACGGACGACGGACGACGACGGACGACGGACGACGGACGCCAAGTGATGAGAAAAGCTCACTTGGCCCTTCGGGCCAGGTGAGCTAAAAATGGGTTGCTTAAACTTTAAGAATAGAGAAAAATAGTCAACAAAAAATAAAGAATAAAAAAATGTAGGACCCCAATTCCAGACTCTCATTTATAAGAGTTGAGAAATTGCATCAAACATGACAGATATTGCAAATACCGGTAATTTTATATAACAGAATTTGTAGAAATACAACATACAAAGTATTGCACACAGACATTGTTCATCTTTTTCTAGCACAGCTGGTGAAACAGGTTCTGAGCTACAGCGGTTATGTATATAACATTCAGAATTCTATTCTATTTTCTTGTCAATTTGTTGATTTATCAATGAATGCCAGCACAATGCCATTAATGTTTAATTAACTCTAACAAAAATGCTTTTCTAAAACAAAATTAGTTTACACTTTCAGTATATAAGTATTAACAATAATCTCATTAAAGATACAACTGTACAGAACTTTAAAACCCTATCATTCCTTTTAAGACAAAATACAGAGCTAATTTTGCATGCATTTAGAACTTGTTGAACTGATTCTGAAAATATGAGGAGTCACCACATTATTTTGCTTCAAAAGTCATATAAGTATAAGTATAAGTAAGCCAACATTACATTGTTGTTTTTAGGCTCAGCTTTTTAACCTTTTTAATGTTATATATAGAAACTTATTGAAAATAAGAAGATGTGATATAAAATTTAAATACATGGTTAGATTCAGCATATATCAAAGAACCCCATATATTCAATTTTTGTTGAAATCAAACAAAGTTTAATATTGGACCCCAATTTGGACCAACTTATAAAACTGGGCCCTTACTCAAAATCTAATTACAGTTTAGATTCAGCATATCAAAGAACCCCAAGAATTCAATTTTTGTTGAAATCAAACAAAGTTTAATTTTGGACCCCGATTTAAACCAACTTGAATACTGGGCCCATAATCAAAAATCTAAATACATGTTTAGATTCAACATATCAAAGAACCCAAGGAATTCAATTTTTGTTGAAATCAAACTAAGTTTAATTTTGGACCCTTTGGACCTTAATGTAGACCAATTTGAAAACGGGACCAAAAATTAAGAATCTACATACACAGTTAGATTCGGCATATCAAAGAACCACTATTATTTAATTTTTATGAAATCAAACCAAGTTTAATTTTGGGCCCTTTGGGTCCCTAATTCCTAAACTGTTGGGACCAAAACTTCCACAATCAATCAAAACCTTCATTTTAAATTTCATAGATTTCTATTTACTTATACTAAAGTTATGGTGCAAAAACCAAAATAATGCTTATTTGGGCCCCTTTTTGGCCCCTTATTCCTAAACTGTTGGGACTAAAACTCCCAAAATCAATCCCAACCTTCCTTTTGTGTTCATAAACCTTGTGTTTAAATTTCATAGATTTCTATTTTCTTAAACTAAAGTTATAGTGCGAAAACCAATGTGTCTTCGTACGATGACGACAACGACGCCAACGTCATACCAATATACGACTGCAAAATTTGTTTGCGTCTTATAAAAACATAGTCAGACAATGTAATCAGATAGTCACACAATGTAATCACATAGTCAAGACTATGTAATCAGATAGTCAGTCACACACTGTAGACAATGTAATCACATAGTCAGAAAATGTTATCACATGATGATATTCAAACACTATTTTTGAACACTATCTAAAAGTCAGTTACATATACACTAATGAAACGCATACTTTCTTCCACTCTACTTTTATGCACTACACATAATTAGATACATTACACCTAGCTGCTGCAATTACAATGTAAACCACATTAAAAGAAAATGATAAACTTTAATAGGCACAATTACACACTTTTATCAAACTTCTAAAAAAAATAATAATTATACTTTATTCAAATATATGTACAGTTATGCCCCAATGTGATTAATGGCATACTACATACAAAAGTAACAAATAACAGAGATTATAAAATTTTAAATGATTTCATTAACAAATAAGAACAATTGACATGGTGGGACAATCTATAGCACTTGGAAATGGAAGGTTATTATTTCTTACATAAAGGTTACATTTAACACCAAAACCAACAATAAGAAATGCAAGACATTCAGTTTCAAAAGTACAAACAAAGCAACAATGTCATTGTAGACTCGCAAGGCTATTAAACATAATCCTTCAGCATCCCAGGAAATATCTTATATCAGGGAGACTTATTTCTGAATTTTTAAGACATTTTATCCCTATACATAGTGGCAAAAGCCTGGTGAAACTGGATTGACTGATTCTAACAAGGCAGATTATCAGTTACAAAAATAGTCTATCAGACATGTTTTAATATGGTTGTCAGGTGCATGAGAAGGGAAAAAGTTACATTCTTAAGCCTTATATATCAATCATGGGCAGATCCAGCTATTTTCAAAAGTGGGTTCCAATTCCAGGATAAAAAGAGGGTGGGGGGTTTCAACTATATGTCCTCATTCAAATTCATAGATCATCATAAAAAGGGGGTTCCACCCCCAGAACTTACCCCTGGATCCGCCACTGTCAATGTTACAAGAACCAGCTACAACAAGTTCAACCATCAAACAAACAAAGTAAACAAACAAATTTTTAAAAGACTTACAGACAGCGCTAAAAACTATAAGAAACCGGAATCCCTCCACAGACAAACATATGTAGTACAGTATACTCAGAAATTATTGTGACGTATTTGTTACCGGTAATGCCAACATTGGACTGGATGAGTATCTCAATAATTAGAACTTGCATTCTGATAATACAGATGATAACCAATGAATTACAGGCTCCACACTTAAGACTGGCACATAAAGAATGTGGCAAAGTTAAACACCTTTCTTAGCACTCAACTCTTCTTCTAATCTTGTGTGTGTCTGTTGGACTTGACAAAATTATAAGCTTTATAATACATACCCAACCTATCATTTCAGTAAACCTATATTGAAATTTGATAAGTGGAGGAAATAATTACTTTTACAGTAAACTGTAGACAACCACAAAATCCATGACAACAATAGCTCATCAAACCAAATTTTAAAGATACATGCATAATAGCCAAATTTCTGGAGACAATGTGCTTCTATGATTACAAACCAAATAATAACACACATACATACACATTTAAATAACAAACAAACAATGAATCACAACCTTTTAACATGTTTAAATCAACTATAAAAGAAATGACACAATTCAAGATGTCAGAAGATTACCAAACAAAAAACCAACACAAAGGAGAACGGAACGATAATGTCATAGTTTATTTTGGCCCATTAATTTAGGAAATCAAAAAGTATTATACTGTGGATTCATTATTATTCGTTGGATACCAATTTTCGTGGATTTCGTGGGAACAGTCAAAGCACGAAATTAAATATTCAACGAATGATAATTTTTCTATAGGTTTGTATGCAGACTTCAGCAAAACCACGAAATTTAATATCCACGAATATGCAAGTTTTTCCTAATCCACGAAAATTGGTACCCACGAAAATAAATGAATCCACAGTAAACTACCAAATAACATCCTTTGCATGTTCATAAAACATAAGTGTGCAGGACATTATTATATGTATTTATATCTTACAAATTAACATAAGGGCTTCAAACATCCTACATATATAACAAAACAGAAAATACTGCTAAATAATATCATAAATATTTAGATATACTGGTAAGCATGATCTATACCTTGCTACAAAATTTGTTTTACAAAGCTGTAAATGTGTGTATAATCCAAGGAAATTCATAAGATGAATGGTGTTTCTGTTGGGTTTTTTTGCCAATCTTTTGCCAAACTTTTGACTAAGGTCTTTGTAAATAACCATATGATAAAGTATGGTCAGGTTTTTTATACATGTACACACAAAAAAATACATCTAAAATCTAAAGAATTAAATTAGACCTAACTTATATTGGTTATGAAAACACAGTTTTCGAAAACAAATTAATTCCCAGTATCCAAACCCACTGACGTAACAAAAAAAAAACAAACATACAAGTACAGAATTTCAGCTGGTAAAATAATAACCAATTTAATGAGTGATGACTTTCCCATACCTTTGACAGTTATTTACTAATTAGAAATTTATTTTTAGGATACAATTTTATTATTTCTGGGTCCAACTGTTTTATGCAGTTTCATTATAATATTTTTAATTGTTTTACCCTGGTTCACATCAATCTTGAAGACCAAATTTACTGGAGAGGATAGTTTGTAATTTAATATTCAATTGTGAAATCAGCTAAAATACACCCCTTACAACAATGGTCTTCTTTAATATATCAATTGTAATAACAACTAAATAGCAAAAACCATTGAATAAATTTGGGTCTACTATAAACTCTAATTGGCATTAAAATTAAAAAGGACATATCATAGGGAACATGTGTACAAAGTTTCAAGTTCATAGGACTTCAACTACATAAAATAAACAGCTGCGCCATGAGCGCATGATACGCCCGACGTCTTGTGTGGAAGTTTTATGCAATAATCATAAATAGTTTCTGAGGAAGTTTTAAGCAATAACCATTTATTGTTTTTGAGACACGGCGGGACATGTGAAACCCCCCCCCCCCCCCCCACCCTGTTTTTTTTTTTTACAAATATCACTAAAATAAAATTTTGAATCAAACCAAAAAGTATACAGATCTTTAAATTAGTATAACAAAGAAGTGTGTACAGTTTCAAGCAATAATCATAAATTGTTTTTGAGATACGGCGTGACATGTAAAAAAAAAACCTCCCCTTTTTTACAAAATACTCAATAACTCAAAAATAAAATTTTGAGTCATCACCAAAAAGTATACAGATCTTTAGATTAATATAACAAAGAAGTGTGTAAAGTTTAAAGCAATAATCATAAATCGTTTTTGAGATACGGCGCGACATGTAAAAAAACCCTCCCCCTTTTTTATAAAATACTCAAAAACTCAAAAATGAAATTTTGAATCATCACCAAAAAGTATACAGATATTAATATTAATGTAACTAAGAAGTGTGTAAAGTTTTAAGCAATAATCAAGAAACGTTTTTGAGATACGGTGTGACATGTGAAAAAAAACACACCCCTGTTTTAGTTACAAAGTGCCGTAACTCAAAAAGTTTAAATCTTATTTTCACCAAAAAGTATACAGATCATTTGACCATCATAAGAAACAACTATATTAAGTTTCATGAAATTTGGATAAGTCGTTCTCAAGTTACGGTGCGACATGTTTACGCCGGACAGACGGACGGACGGACAGACAGACGGACAGACAGACGGACGGACGGACACCGGACAACTGTATACCATAATACGTCCCGTCAAAATTTTGACGGGCGTATAAAAACCACCTTAACTAAAAACTTTAACCTGAAGAAGGACAGACAGACAAACCAACAAACAAACGAACTAATGAACAAACAAACAAATGAACGAATGGTGGCACAGACCGAAAAAACGTAATGCCCTAGTTTAATGTCCAAATATTTTCTTAAAATATCAGAAGCATTTTCTCTATATTAACCCAAGGTTTATTTAAAAAGCCTAATATTTTAAACACAAAGAAGTGAACTGAAAAGAAAACCAAATACTTTATGCATCTGTCTGCTATCCTACATCAGACTATGGATTAAAAGTTTGCACAACTTTCAATATTTAGGTATAAACAAAGCATTCATACTAATACAAACTAGGCAATCTACATTAACAAATTCACTGTGTAATGCTAATTTTAATGACCCTCTATCATAATATGAAGCCTATGCCCAACATTTAAAACAGCCTTATGCAAAATGTACAAAATTCCATAAAAAAATATAAAAAGCATCCAGTTTATAAAATCTCTCAAACATGGCATGCGACTGTTAATGCTAGCATAGGCATGGGAAATATAAATTGTATATCTCAGCAAAAATATTCTTTTTAGCAAAATGAATAAAATATATATATCAGTAAACATTTTTACATTTTTAGGCACTATTGAGCAACGTTTATAAAAATATTTTTTTAATAACAAATATGACAAATATATATGGAGACATCAGAGTTGTCTTTGGTCCCTTAAATGTATACATAGGTCTAAGATCTAATTTTTTTTTTAGAATTTTACTTAAATTACACCTACATAACTAATTTTCCACATTGCATTTGGAATGGTTGTTGAGGTAATCATAACAAGCAAAATTACTTTCTATTCTTTCTTGAAAAATCATTATTTATACTCTTAAATAAGTACAAACAGCAATTCACAAAATATCATTAATGAAAACAGTATGGGGACCAAAGTCAACCCTTATAGTACACCAAAAAGACATAACATTACTACTTATAGCCACAAATTTTTTATATCCTAATTTGATTTTGTAACTTTGGATCTCGATCGTAACTCCCGATTTCCGTTATTTTGAGATTTCTGAATTGGCACAGGATTTCCATTAGATGTTTCAGACTTTTCAGGTAAATCACTTTTGACATCTCTATATATATAAAATTTGAATATTGTCCATCCAATAAGTAATAAGAGACCTAAAATCCAGAAATATGCTATGTGTGGTGGTAAAGGCTTACTGATTGTCTTCCAGTCAAACTTGACCACAATCAGGAATTCTGTTATAATGATGGCAATTATCATCCAAGCTTGTCGCCCAAACTTCTTACAGGTTCTAAAATGATACAAAAAAAGTTTTGAATTACCTAAATAATTTTCTTCAGTAGTAGTTAGTGAAATCATAATAAAATGGAATAATAATAATAATCATAACTATACAGATTTTTTTTGTGATTGACAATAATATTAAGATATTCTTTAAAAATCATTTTCTATAGGAACTTCTTAACTAAAACTAAAATAAACACATAAAAAATTCATCAAAATTTGTTAGAAAATTGCCTTTCTCACTAACAGATGTAATTCATGTTCACAGTGTACAACTAGAGGGTCCAAGGACCCTGTGTCGCTCACCTGATATTTTTATTTACAATTGTTGCATGATAAATGCAACTGTTGTACTGTTGTTTAGTTTCAGAGATATAATACTAAAGAGTGCATTTGAAACCTATGTTTTATTTCAGCCATGTGGGCAGGCAGGGTCATCATACACAGTGGTCCCTGGATATCCTAGTGGTGATTTAAACCAAGTTTGTTTAAATCCGACAGTTGTTCAGGGGAGAATTTTTGTAAAATTTATCTAACAAGAAATGCAAAGTAATGAGAAAGTTGTGAAGTAGTTTTGTTGTTGCGCAACCCCCCCCCCCCTGCCTTTGCCAAAAAAAACAAAAAGGTAATAAAAAATTATCATATATGGGCAATCTATCCTATAAATGATTTCTGCAAAATTCAGTTGATTGTGCAACGGTTGTATAGCCAGCTGAGGTCGTTAAAAACTCTCTTTCTTTTGTTGTTGCAGATAGATCTTGACCTGATAAACAATTTTACCACATGTCAGATTTGCTCTAAATGCTTTGGTTTTTGAGTGATAAGCCAAAACTGCATTTTACCCCTATGTTCTATTTTTAGCCATGGCGGCCATCTTGGTTGGTTGGCCGGGTCACCGGACACAATTTTTAAACTAGATACCCTAATAATGATTTTGGCCATGTTTGGTTAAATCTGGTCCAGTAGTTTCAGAGGAGAAGATTTTTGTAAAAGATAACTAAGATCTACGAAAAATGGTTAAAAATTGACTATAAAGGGCAATAACTCCTAAAGGGGTCAACAGACCATTTTGGTCATGTTGACTTATTTGTAGATCTTACTTAACTGAACATTTTTGCTGTTTACAGTTTATCTCTATCTATAATAATATTCAAGATAATAACCAAAAACAGCAAATTTTCCTTAAAATTATCAATTCAGGGGCAGCAACCTATCAACGAGTTGTCCGATACATCTCAAAATTTCAGGGCAGATAGATCTTGACCTGATACACAATTTTACTACATGTCAGATTTGCTCTATATGCTTCGGTTTTTGAGTGATAAGCCAAAAACTGCATTTTACCCCTATGTTCTATTTTTAGCCATGGCGGCCATCTTGGTTGGTTGGCCGGATCACCGGACACAATTTTTAAACTAGATACCCGAATGATGATTGTGGCAAAGTGTGGTTTAATTTGGCCCAGTAGTTTCAGAGGAGAAGATTTTTGTAAAAGATAATTAAGATCTACGAAAAATGGTTAAAAATTGACTATAAAGGGCAATAACTTCTAAAGGGGTCAACAGACCATTTTGGTCATGTTGACTTATTTGTAGATCTTACTTTGCTGAACATTTTTGCTGTTTACAGTTTATCTATATCTATAATAATATTCAAGATAATAACCAAAAACAGCAAAATTTTCTCAAAATTACCAATTCAGGGGCAGCAACCTATAAACGGGTTGTTCGATTCATCTGAAAATTTCAGGGCAGATAGATCTTGACCTGATAAACAATTTTACCCCATGTCAGATTTGCTCTAAATGCTTTGGTTTTTGAGTTATAAGCCAAAAACTGCATTTTACCCCTATGTTCTATTTTTAGCCATGGCGGCCATCTTGGTTGGTTGGCCGTGTCACCGGACACAATTTTTAAACTAGATACCCTAATAATGATTTTGGCCATGTTTGGTTAAATTTGGCCCAGCAGTTTCAGAGGAGAAGATTTTTGTAAAAGTTAACGACGACGGACGCAGGACGACGACGGACGACGACGGACGACGCCGGACGCCGGACGCCAAGTGATGAGAAAAGCTCACTTGGCCCTTCGGGCCAGGTGAGCTAAAAAAGGTCAAAGGTAATAATCAAAGATTCAATTGGTCAAAGGGAAATAACTTTACTAGTATTTACATATCTGAGTTGGTCTGAATTCTGTAAAAGAATATGCATAGGCATTCATATTTATATGGTAGTCACTTTTTTGTTCATAAATATTTTAGAATTTTGCTTCTAAAATCTTGTCCTGAATATGCATGAAATGTTTGCCTTTGAACTTTAAGCAAACAACAATTAACCATTAATTCTAAATCAAAATTTATGTGAATATTTCCACACCTTTTTTCAAATAATAGTTCTGCATTTTTCCTAAGCAATTGAAGTGTTTTAAGCCAATTAAGATTGTATGGGACACACTTATCACATGCTTAGAACTCACAACCTCAGCATTTACAGAATAGTGGCACTGTAGGTATTTCAGGATGAGATGAAAAATATGTCCTGATAGTGATCACCTTTTCCATGGTCATTTAACAACCAGAAAAACCCTGCCAAAGCATCTAATTAATGACTGATTGTATCTATACTTAGTTTTTTGTTATCTGTGTTGTAATTTTGTTTTATCTTTAGATAACATCTAATGTCTTGGTTTGTAACAACATTGTATTTACCCAAATCTTTGAATATATTTTTTTTTATCTACATTTATTTTCGTGGGTATCAATTTTCCTGGATTGAAGAAAACATGTATTTTCGTGAATTTGTTGAACATCAACTGAACACACGAAACCCACAAAAATTGGTATGTAATGAATTATAATGAATCCACACTATATGAAAATAGGACTGTTCCAGAAAATAATATGTCCCCCCCCCCCCCAGGGACATTGTATTTCCTCGAAAAGCCGAAAAGCTACTTACGGGTCATCTAAATACTGAAATCCTTCTCTCATAGCAGCAGCACCCATAAATAAAAAGAAGGCTAGCCGGAGTAGATTAATCCAATGGGGAGGAGGAATCCATAATACAAACTTGAGGTAGAATGTGTTCAATTCCGCTAATAAAAACTGGCAAATAAATACCATACATTAGTATTTTAAATATCTAACTTCAATAAATAATATAACTGTTTATACTTTTGCAAAAAATTGATATTTCCGCTTTTGAGAATGAAAAAGTAAATGTACACTTTTTAAGAGACATTAAATGTTTAATTAAGTTACAGAATGACTTTCGAACCTCATCTGACAAACATTGGTTATAGTGATGGTTTCTTAAACGATTGCTGAAGACTTAAGCTACTGACAACAGGGGGAAAAAACAGGGAAATTTTTTCCCCCCATCTTTTATTCCGGATTTGTTGATTAAATTTTCTGGTAGTGTCTGTTTATGTAAGGTTTATGTAAGGTCTTATTCATATGAATTGAGTTTAAGTGAAATCTTCTCAGTAGTTTTATTTTCCTGCAAATAGCATTTTCTTTAGTGCTTTTAATCCAAGGTTATAATCTTTTTTATATTAATTGTGATACAAATAACTTTTACGCAGAATACACATCTTAGGGTATACAAACACTGAAAATAAAATGTATATAATAATCATTAACAAAATAGCCTAAATTGCTTTAATCAATCAAAATACAATTCTTTATTCAAGAAATTTTTAGAATTTCAGTATTACTTCCAACTTACTATGGCAATAACAGCTAACATGGCTAGCCATCTTTTTAAACTAGACAGTGGCCTCCAATCAAAATCTGTCCAACTATATGGTGTAAACTGTAAAGCTAATCGCTTCATTTTTCCTCTAAAAAAAGAAATATATATTCTAGATACATGGCAACAAAAGACTGTTTTTTTATCTTAGATACAGCTGAGTAGTGAATTACTGATTCAATAGACCACTTTCGAGTTCATCCGTCACCGGCAAAAACTAGTCAATTATGCGCGCCTTTATGACGTCATTTACCAGATAGAGGGGATCGCCTGTATCCCTGCATTATTTACGTTCATCAAGCATCTTAGTGATCGTCATTGTACAGGATAAACTAGAAATAATGGTTGTTTTGTAGGTACTTAATGACAATTCCCTAATGACAGTAGTGCTGATTGTCAATTTTGAGAATTTAATTTGCTGAATAATTCGTACAATATAGAATTATAGTTTTCCAACCACTCGCTCAACATTAAAACGGAAGTGACAACGCCCCTAAACGCACAAATGACGTTCACTAAAACCATAGTTTTTGACGGAAATGCATCCAACTCGAAAGTTGTCTATTGAATCACCTTCATATATGTAATAGTATTTTTTTAAATAAGCAGATATGACTTTGAGATAAAGAACTGAAATAAAAGCACTGATTCTTTGTATTTTGTGTGGGTTTTTTTTGCTGTGCATATATATACTGTAAATTCAGAAATTATTGTGTGCATTTACGTAGTTTTGAATTCTGGAAAATTGTTTAGAAATGAATGATGAAAACTAACCCAACTCAAAAATAGGGTTAGCATGGTTAAAGTTAATTTCACTTTCATAAATATTTCAGTACAAACTCACTGCACTATTTTCGTGGATACCAAACTTCATGGATTAAGAAAAACTTACATGAATATTTATTTTCATGGTTTTGCTGAAGTCAGCATACAAGTCTATAGAAAATTTGTCATTTGTTAAACATTTAATTTCAAGGTTAACATGTAACCATGAAATTTATATCCAGCGAATAAAGATGAATTCACATTACTTTTTATATTGACATACCTGTAAGTTGGTATATTCCACATGCCTCTCCAATGATAATGTTTCATGGATAGATACTTTAAGGATTTCAAGCCAAGGTATATACCCAAACCATTACAGACTAAAGCATCCATAATCCACTAAAATCACAAAATTATTGATTTAAAACAATACAGGTTTTACAAGAACATATTGTTACATTAAGAAAGACTTATCATTCAGCTCTTCAACTGTTTCCGTTCTTATATAAATCCTTGGCTATCCTATTATTGGTTTGAGCATTCCTGATAAAGGTTAATAAGGAAAAGCAATAAGGACACATTAAATTTACATGGTTCAATTTCATTTTTTATGGTGTTTTGTATATATTCCCTTTTAAACATGTTTATCTCACTAAATAACTGGAGCATTCATTAAAGTGTTGTTGTTACAAGATCTTCTACATTTCATTTTTTTATCCTAATGACCTGCATACCCTAGCTATCCACTTTATCGAATCTACAGAGAGAAGATTTACCAAGCTTGGTTCACTTGTATTTAAATGATTTCATTTTAAAAGTCAGTGTCACTGTCAAAAAGATTGATAAAAGCTGTATTAGGAAGATGGAAAATAGAATTTTTTTTTCTTCGTTTCTTTGACTGCATACATTATCTTTCAGTATCAAAGTTTATAAATAACTTACATGATCCCACCAACATTCACTGAAGTTTGGTAATTGATGTTCTAAGGTGTACTCTAATAATTCAAACATGATACTTAATACCATACATAACCACCAATCTCTCAGTATCAAAGTCTACAAATAAAATACCATAAACACATTTATATATATAGAAATCAAAATTGATACAAAAATTTTAAAGTATTGCCATGGCTTGTGATGAGTCATAACAAGTCTCTTCTCTTTGATTTTTTCATGTTCAATCTGATTAGCTGTTCCTTTTTATAACATAACTATACCATTCAAACAATCAAATATGTATGGTATTAATGTCAACAAATTTTGTAATGCTCGGTCCAGGCATAGTTACTCTACAGTATGGCTTTTTGTTCAACGCTGAAGGTTGAGCAGTGAACTGTAATTCTTTACATCTTTAGATTTGGTGGATTGCTGTCTCATTAGCAATCATAAAGAATCTTTTATCTATGTATAATTATGTTTTACATTTGAATACTATATTTTCTCAAATTTTATCAGTATCAAGTGGCATGTTTTGGTTTGAAATCTTTCATTATCCTTGACATGTACAAAACAATACATATTAAATTAAATTGACAGACCCATGATTATCATTCTTAATATATCTAAGTTCCATATTTCAGATGATTTTTTTTTAAGATTTATAGCAAACTTATACCAATATCATAATATATATTCATTTAGATCATTGAACAAGAGGAAGATTTATGCATCAGAAAAGATTAATTAATCCTATTTATGAATTAAGGTGGTACCCAACACTTTCACGTAAAATAAATTTGGCTTGTTTAATTTTTATAAAATTTACTTTGACCCTTTAACAAAAATATAAAAATTTCAAAAATTTGAACCAACCGTTTTGTCAGAAATATTACACTGGTTATATAGCAGTTTGACAAACACCAATTTTGATCATAGAGAAGCTTAATATTCCTTTTACAACACAACGTAATTAAAGCGTTTAGCTGATTTTACAAAGTTATCTCCCTGTAGTGTTAGGTACCACCTTAAACATATTCAAAACTGATAATCTTATAAATTGTTAAAATCTATCTCTGTCAATCATTTTCAAAATAAATTTAATTTACCTTTAACCACCATCCAAAGAAATGAGTAGTAACAAATCCATCCATTTTGTCCTGGAAAAAAATACAGTCATTGAAATATTGTTCGTATTAAAGGTACACAAAAATTGTCTCACAAAGAAAAGAAATTACTCTTGACTTACTCACAAACAAAGCTTTTACTCAGGAATACCATAAAAAGTCAGAAAACATATTATCTATATTTAGCTGTTTAACATGAAGTGTTTAACTACTGTAAATACAGAAATTATTGCATGTATTTATTATTGCGATTTTTTCATTTTTGACAAAAATGCGATTTTATTTTGTGATATTCAGAAAAATCCTGTTTGATTCATATAAAAAATTTCAAAATGCGAGATTTAATCATTGCGTTTATAACCCTGTCGCATTTTTTGCAATAATTTCTGATTTTACAGTATTCATTGTAAAAGACCTTCCAAAAACTAACAAGAGGAAAAACAACAATAGAAGAATTTCCCTCCCTCAGATGAATGGCTACTATACAAATATAGCCTTTTTATGAGGTCGATACAAGGATATATTGACCTGAAAGAAGTATATTGACTGAGGACGAAGTCCGAGGTCGATATACTTCTTTGGGTCAATATATCCTGTATTGACCTCATACAAAGGCTATATTTGTTATATTATTAATTTCTGACCATATTTGTATAAAAATCGTAAAAATTTTATAGATATTACATTGTCTCCTTGACAATAACAACATATTAGTTGTTATTTCATTTACTTTTTTTTTTTTGGATATCATGTGTTCCAAACGTTAAACAATATCCTGAAATTCATTACATGACGTCACAAAGTATAGCTAATATTATTAATTCGTATATTTTAACAAATTTGATTCGTTTAGGCATAGTCACATGTTAAACTATATTTTCGAAGGTAGAGCCAGAAAACGGCGGATAGCAAAAAGCATATTGACCTGCAAAAAGCATATTGCACGGTTATTTTTAGAATATCTAAAAACCAATATACTTTGTGACGTCATGTAATGAATTTCAGGATATTGTTTAACGTTTGGAACACATGATATCTGTGATCGATTGTTTGACGAAAAAAATCTTCAAATACATAAGATGTCCCAAAAAAAAAAAAGTAAATGAAATAACAACTAATATGTTGTTATTGTCAAGGAGACAATGTAATATCTATAAAATTCCAACACACCTAAATGACGATTTTTATACAAATATGGTCAGAAATTAATAATATAACAAATATAGCCTTTGTATGAGGTCAATACAGGATATATTGACCCAAAGAAGTATATCGACCTCGGACTTCGTCCTCAGTCAATATACTTCTTTCAGGTCAATATATCCTTGTATCGACCTCATAAAAAGGCTATATTTGTATAATATCTATTGAGAATATTGTCTCAATAACATACAGTTTCCAGGGGCGGATCCAGCCATTTTAAAAAGGGGGGGGTTCCCAACCCAGGATAAAGGGGGGGGGGTTCCAAATATATGTCCCCATTCAAATGCATTGATCAGCCAAAAAAAAGGGGGGGTTCCAACCCCTTGAACACCCCCTCTGGATCCGCCACTGGTTTCTCTGAGTTTATTTTAGTCTGGTTTTATCATGAGATAACACTGCTGGTTCTTAAAGCCATATTCTTTTTTATTCAATAAAATAGAAATAATGGTTGTTAAAACACTCTTCCCTTATTAAATTGACTTAGTTTTTTTTTACACAAACTAAGTAATTCAGATTAGAAATCATATCTCCATTTCAAATTCAACGATACAAAATGATGCATGTGTTGTGATGCTCCCTTTTTGAATTTAAACAAGAATGTGTCCCCATTACACGAATGCCCCACTCGCACTATCATTTTCTATGTTCAGTGGACCGTGAAATTGGGGTAAACCCTCTAATTTGGCATTAAAATTAAAAAATCATATCATAGGGAACATGTATACTAAGTTTGAAGTCGATTGGACTTCAACTTCATCAAAAACTACCTTGACCAAAAACTTTAACCTGAAGCGGGACAGACGGACGAACGAAAGGACGGACGAATGGTACGACGGACGAACGGACGCACAGACCAGAAAACATAATGTCCCTCTACTATCGTAGGTGGGGCATAAAAATGTTTGTAATGGCATTTTTATCACAAAAAATATGAAGAGAACTTTAAGATAATAGCTAATAAATATTAAACCATTTACCCAGATATTATGGAATGGGTCTGTATTATTTGGATCAAACAACAAACAGCTTCCACCATAAGACTTCTGTTCCAGAGCCTTGCCAAGCTTGGTATCAAAGTGTGTTAGGATATGTCTGGCATCATGTACAGTCTGTAAACAAAAACAGCATCACTTACAATAAAAAACTGGAGAACATACTTGGACAAAAATAATAGTACAAGTTAAATAATGCAAATTATAATAGGTAGGAAATCTACAGGAATTACAGCAAAACATAATGTGAGCTGTGTCCGATAGAAATGGATTCTTATGCAAGTGCATGATACATGTACATGAATAAGACATTGATTGATTTTGAAACATTCAAATACAAAATAAAAGATGAATTTTGATTTTTGCAGGGTTTTTATCAGAACTCAATTTTGAAACAGTAATAGCTTTTCCATAGCAATTCTTTAAATACCCAAATCGAAAAGTCAATACATGTACTATATACAGATTCATTGATATTCATTTGCATAAGGTCGATTGCTATTGAATGCAGATCATATCATACAAAATGTATCACTTCATTAGACTGGAAAATAAAAAAAAGTATTTTAGATGCAGCATTAGTTAGTCATTATTTCATCCTGAATAGCATTAGATTACCTTTAGAAAGAAATGTGTTAGAATCTGTTGTTTACTTGATAACAAATCAATTTACAACGAACTTGGTAATTATTTGCCTCTCTTTTAGTAACAAGTTTTATAGGCACCTTCAGTATGACAATGAAAAATCTTACCTGGAATAAAAGCCAGACCAAAGCCAGTTCATACGCTATACTTAAACAGAGTATCAATCTCCAAAATGCTGAAAATAATGAAACAAAGAAATTTATTTGAAAGTCAGTTCTAAATATATACTACGTACATTGACCTATAATGGTTTACTTTTATAAATTGTTATTTGGATGGAGAGTTGTCTCATTGGCACTCACACCACATCTTCCTATATCTATATAGATAATCACAAAATCTGATATATTGATCAGAACGAACTACAGACCTTTGGCAGATAAACTGACAATCCTAAGATTGGAAGTCAAACACACCTGCCATGTGCTTAAACAAAGAAAAAGAATACTTGAAGAAGTTGCAACATGATGAGATGCAATAAAATATCTACATTAATCATGTTTATAGTGAATTGTTATCCCACAAGAACAATTCGGAGATAAAAAAAATTGTAAACATGATAAATAGAAAAATTTTAAATGGGGGAAATACAGACCTTAATTTTTTTATCTACTTCTGAAGTAAATGTACACAGTCAACATATCAATGAAATAACATAATATGTACCGATTATCAGGTTATCTGCATGTTGATATCGTAAAATATCAGCTGCGAGACATAATATGAAGCTTTTTGTCGAGTGAGCGTAGCGAACGAGATCAAAAAGCCTTCATATAATGTCAAGCAGCTGATATTTTACAATATCAATATGCAGATAATCTGATAATCGATTTATCTGGCTATATTTGCGTGTTTCAGAAGTGTTTTCTTTGTTTCACCAGCACACAAACGATGACTTGATAAGTTCGGGTCAAAGTTAGTAACGTCGGTTCAAACATTATGACGTCGCTGATATGTCCGGGTCCAAGTTATTAAGGCCGGGTCAACGTATTTGACGTCACAAAGACATGATACGGAATAATATTAAGAGCTGAACAGCTGATAATAAAATATAGTGTATCATAGATATTTAGGATATTTTATAATATTTTCTCTATTTGGAACTTGTATTGTAAAGGAACTGACTTGATTTTGACAATATAAGCCCATGAACTATAGTCAACTTACCAGGATGTGGTCTTTTCAATGGACCATCTGGAGTCTGGGTTACACCTACTGCTAAAAATGTCACCAACATTGCTATAATGCCCCTGTAATAAATATTTGATTTGATTAATTTTTTATGTTTAAAAGCCTCTTTTAAGCACCGCATTTAGGCTATTTTGTGGCAGCCAGTTTTTGTTGGTGGCGGAAGCCAGAGTGCCCGGAGAAAACCACCGACCTTTGATAGGAAAACTGACAATTAAGATTGGAGTCGAGGGCACCGCACCAGCAGATTTCGAACTCACCACCTCAGTGTTGACTGGCTAGTGATAACAGTAGTAACTACATAGACCATTCGGCCACCGAGGCCCTTAAATAATATATATTCGAAGATTTACTTCTTGCTTTTAAAATAGTAATGTAATGAATAAAACATGAAAAAATAATGCATTTTACAAAGTCAATGAACAATGAATAGACACATCAGTAAAAATTACTACATAAAACATTCAAGTTACTAGAACAGTATCAAATCTGTTATGGGTATTACGTGGGATATTGATAGCAACCTACCAGTTAAGTACATATGTATGTACAGTTCTAAATAATAAAAAAAAAGTTATAAAAATCTGCCAAATCTGTAACAAATCTTGTATCCATGTGACTTTTTTTATTTTGTGAAAGAATTTAAAATTACAGTACAGACATACCTTTTCATGTTGTAATCTGAATCATCTACAGTCTCTTCAAATATTGTAACATATATCAGAGCAATACTGGACAGTACCAATACCAGTATAGTATGGGCTTGCCTGGAATACAAAATTATATCGTGTTACATATATGAATACCAGAACAATACTGGACAGTACTGGACAGTACCAATACCAGTATAGTATGGGCTTGCCTGGAATACTAAATTATATCATGTTACATATATGAATACCAGAACAATACTGGACAGTACCAATACCAGTATAGTATGGGCTTGCCTGGAATACAAAATTATATCATGTGACATATATGAATACCAGAACAATACTGGACAGTACCAATACCAGTATAGTATGGGCTTGCCTAGAATACAAAATTATATCATGTTACATATATGAATACCAGAACAATACTGGACAGTACCAATACCAGTATAGTATAGGCTTGCCTGGAATACTGAATTATATAATATTGTAGCATAAGGTATTAACTACAGGGCCTTCCCTTTCCCCTTAGAACCCCATAAATTCAGAAATGCTGACATACTCCCTAGAGTATATTTAAATGTAAAGGGATTAAAAATTTTAAACTTATATCACCAGTGGTACGGTGTCAACTTTTGATGTTGAGCTTGAAACACCATCAGAATAGCTTGATATATAGATCAATTCAGTCTATATTTTTTATACTGTTGTCTTGTTCCATAAAAGTACACCTGAGTGCAAATTTCAATTATCCTACATTTCATAGAATCTAAAATATAGGAAACCATGCCCTACCTTAAACCAAAAAGAACAGATAGAAAGAGTGGCTCATTGATCGAATGGTCAAACAGACCAGAAAACATAAAGCAGCCCCCCTATATTATATATGGGCCACCATAACAAATGCAAAGAGCCTGTAGTTCAGTGGCTGTCGTTGGTTCATGTCTGTCATATTTGTTTTGTTTTATAAATTAGACAGTAGGTTTTCTCAATTGAACTTTTTCTTATTTTTGATGTCAGGGTTTTAAAGCAGACTATAAGGTAGGGATTTTTTTTCCATTTTGTTGAAGGCTTTACATGTCCAGTTACCTATAGTTGCTACTTGCTAACATCAAATTCATTTGAACTTTGGTGAATAGTTGTCTCAATGGCAAATGGCAATCATACCACATCTCTCTATTTTAAATCTATTTCAATTCAAACACCATCACCTGGCCTTTGGTATTTGACTTCATGTTAGTTTACATGATCTTAATTATAATTCCAAAGTTAAGAACTTAGATGTAAACTTAAAACAAAGCCACTGTCAAGCATATACAATTGGTTTGAATGATCTAATTTCATATAGATGCAAGTGGTGCACAACTAGAAGATCCTAAAACTTAAATATCTACAGTATAAACTTTCAACATTACTATAAACATCACTCAAGCATGACATACATATGTAAGTCGCATTGGCACCACCTTGGCATGTATGTAAGTCGAATTTGTAACAAGAAATATAGGCATTACAAATTGTGACTTGGATGGAGATTTGTGGCATTGGCACTAATACCACACCTTCTTACATCTATGTAAAATGCAATAGATCCTCTTCATAGATTGATGTGTTTGTTTTGTATACTAATCAGGCTGTTAGTTTTCTCATTTGAAATGTTTTACATTTGTCATATCAGTGCCTTTTTACATATTTGCTAAATTTTGCTTCATTTGGTCTTTGATAGATATTCATGTCAAATTGGCAATTTTACCGCATCCTCTTATTTCTTTATTGGGGTGATGGTTTGTGTAATTAAAAAAGTTCCAATAAAAGTAATTTAAGTCAAGTGAACTAAGAGAAAAATAATTTTAGTTAGGTCATTTGGTTATTACAAAAGTTGTCCAAAAGGTCAATGCTTCATGTCATAAATGTCAATAACCGTTGAGATTTAATGTGGATCTTATTTCAAATTAATGATAATGAAAAACAATATGAAATCAAAATTTGACATTTAAAAATATTGATGATCAATAAATATTCCAATTTAATAAATGAATAAGTTCTTCATTTGACATTTGTAAATATTACCAATTTCTAAAAATAATATTACAGTATAGAAATTAAATAAAATTTTGCCTATTATGATGCTTATCATTTCCACAAATTACTCAGAAAGGCAGATGAAATTCAATTCTTAATTATTTGATAGTTTTGTAATATTTCAACTCCATACAATGCCATAGTCAGATAGTTGAAGGATTATTATTCCTTGCAATATTTGGTTCCTTTGCACAAGGTTCTACTGGCTCAACTTCATATTTGTGACAACTAACGGAATTGGATAAAAACAAGAATAAGTTCTCAAAGTATTGTTAATGAGAAATTCACTATCATGTGATGAAAATAATAAATATACTCTTATTCTACTTCTAAATAAAAGTTGGTATGTGAATGAACATTCAACATACAAATGTTCATAAACATATACATGTATGCACTTTTAAATAAGCTTTGATGGAAAATTTCCAAGGTCTGCAATAGCCCAATTCTGTAATGGTCTACTGTGAATATAACATATGGTCAAGGTAAACTTTAGACAGGCAATGACAGGTAGTCATAATACCTTATCATAGTCATTCATTTTAAATATGCTGATTTAACATTCAGATTATGAGAGAAAAAATGTACTTTTATAATTTTTATCATTCAATAAAGCAATTTTATTGATAGGGCTAATTTATTTATCTGATATATGATTGTTCTTATCTGATATCTGTTCTTTGAGTATTTTAATTTAGAGTATTCGATGTAACAGGCTTATTATTTTCCTTTTTTCAAATAAACCAACTATTTCTGATTTGTTTGTACTTCCTCATGTTGCTTGTATACATGTATATGTTTGTCAATGTCTTTGCCAATTTTGTTAAATGGATGAAAAGCAATACCCTAGGTAAAGCACTTTTAGTCAATATTTTACAAGCACTGCACAATCTAGTCCAAGCTTGTTACAAGGCCGTACAGTGACCTATAGTTGTTAATGTCTGTGTCATTTTGGTCTTTTGTGGATAGTTGTCTCATTGGCAATCATACCACATCTTCTTTTTTATATCTTGACAGTATTTTATAGGACCCAGGAAGTCCCAACAAAAGGCTGACTGATGTCAGAGCAATCTAAAACTAAGCACAATCCTCGGACCAGTAGAATCAGTAGAATTCTAAAAGTATGACTTAAGCAACTTACCAGAAAAAAGACATAGTTCCATCATCTTGAATGTCTTTGTATTTATTACGTTCAGCTTCCCAGTTATAGGCAGTTGCCTTATGGAGCCTCATGACCTTGTCTGTTTCATTGTTGGCAGCAGCCATTTTGATGGTGTAATGATTGAACCTCTATATCTTTTATAGTACTTGCACATAACCTGAAAAAAATATTCTATTTCTTTGACAATTTGTTTCAACAGATACTGTGGTTTAACTATTATTTGTGGGATAGTAATCCTTTTTTTTTGTGAGTAAAAGTGAACAACAAATCTAACAGTTCTACAAACTAAATAGGCATACAGAATTTGACAAAACCACGAAATTTATATTCCCAAAATTACAACGTTTCTGTAACCAATGAAAATTAATACAAATGAATATAAACATGATAAATGAATTCACAGTATATGATTTAGAAGGTAAGAATTAAATACACAGGTTTCACACCTTGGAAAAAATCTATGTAAAAAAAGTCAGTAATTGTAACTTAACAAACTTATGTTATACAAGAATATCATTGGTTTGTTACCATAGGTTTCTAAGACATGCTAAAAATTTTGCAAAATCATTCAGACAAGAAAATAATATTTTATAAATTTAGTGCGTCCAAAGTTCTAACTTAGATTTACTTTCATTATGAACACTATAAAGATTTATAACTTGCTTTAGCTTATAGACATTGCATTTATTGAGGTCACTGTAACCTCCAAATTTTGTCAAGGCTTAATATCTTGACATTTCAATATTAGATGGAGTTCTTCTTATGAATACATGAAGTGTCACAAAAATTTAAAAATTGTATTTCAAATTTACATTAAAGTAAAAAATACATGTTTTTTTTTATTTAATCTGCTAATTCAAAACATATGTTACCTTTAATGTATAATAATTAATTCAACATGTTCAAGGAAAGTGATGCAGTTATTGGTACATGTAAATGATTTCTTTTATTCTATAAAACAAAGCACAATTTTAAAACATGTGTTTGTCAAGAAGATTGATAGTTATTTTTCAATTTTTATATTATAACAAGTTTGTCTTACATGTGTATGTTAAAATAAAATAAACATTTTTAAAATGTAACCACATCCTACCTTCAAAGGCTACAACATATACAAGATAGATCTTTATCCTAAATCAAGATCTTTATACAACTTACATGTACAGTATAGAGTAGTTAACTGTACATGTGGATCGGTCTGGGATATACCACTGAACAGTAGATCATACCATTATAGATAGTATATTACATCAGTGTAAAGATAACTTTACTGTTAAGTTTAATTTTACAATACACTCTAAAATACAATATAGAGTGTAATGAAAAGATGATTTGATAGTTGATGAGATGAAAAGTGGTTGTTCCTATATCATGTATATATAAACATGTCTTTAAACATGATAAATGTATACACAAATAAAATAATATATATGGATAGACATGAAAAAGACACCCAGAGTGCAGGATTTTATCGCTGTGATGAAGACCCATTGATGGCCTTTGGACAAATTTTCTGTTTCCATTCTCAATTATACTGATGGATTGTCATGCATTTTTCTTATAAATTTATATTAATATGCATAATTATTACAGTCAGAGATATAACTCTATAGGGTTATTACAGAAAATAACTTGTGTGTGTTGTTACAGATACTTTCATGAGTTGTCTACTCTTTATTCCTTAACTTTTCTAAATCTTTAATAACATCTGTTTGTTGTTTGAAAAATTATTTCATTTATAGTGGGCTCTAAGGAACTCTTGAGACTTTTGCTCCTTTATTACTACATAGTTAAAGGTTAATTAAGGTGACTATCATCATGATCATGTTTGTCAATTTTGATTCAGAAGTGAAAGGAAAAAAGTGCAGGTTCAATTCTTTGAAGTCCTGGTTTGCAAGAAAATAAAATACAATTATATCTTTAGTGATTGTTAAGCTGATTTAAGTTATTTATATACATTGATTTAAAAGATAACTGAATTTTGGAATATCTTCACATAAATAATTGGATGAGTAATAGACATCAAAATAATTTATTCTTACAATTGTTTACTAGCAGACATGACAGAATGAATAAAAAACATTAACTGGGAAGTAAGAAATAAATCTGTTTTCTCTGATAAAAATTGGAATCAGTACACAAAATAACTTATAGTTTTAGTTTACATTAATATTGATACTAGGATGACAAATGTTCAGCACTTACAAATATTGTAACTTTTGATTTATCCATTCTTTCTTGGGAAACACGATTTCATTTGTCTTTCCCCATATCCTACCTTCATGGCCTTGTTTACCCAAGCTTCATTCAGCATTAGGAGTACTGATATTTTGTGGAAAATTATTATATAATTAACAAGAGTGCATATCCTGAAATGTCTCGCCTGCTTTACTGAACATGATTGATTTATATTGAAAGTCTTTTTGATAAAGGTTTTACTACAAATATTTCATTTAATATCAATGATTAACAAATGATTAATGTAAATCAGGTCAAGGTCAAGAACACTGCCTGACCAAGTTCCATGTTCACCTTACAATAATCCATTCACATAAAATAATACATGTATGTCTTTTTCTTTTTTTTTTTATGTCTATGGTATTTTTCCCCCAGTAGTAACCAGTTAAAAAATATTTGTAAAATAAAATGATATTGCCTACCTACCCTTTTTTCCCCCAGCACATTAGTGGAAACACATGTATTATTTTATTGGGCCCTATGTTCTTTTTTTTAGCCATGTCGGTTGACAGATGGGTCATCAGATACTTATATTTTTCAATCTAGACACCACAATCATGACAATGATGATTTGGATTAGGATTGGTTCTATTCGGCCAAGTAGTTTCAGAAGAAATGATTTTGTAAGAATCAACAATGGACTCTGACAGACGACAGACACCAAATGAAGAGAAAAGTTCACTTAGTCCTTTGGGCCAGTCAGACATGTACAACTTATATTCATTCCAAAGACCAAATATAGTTGACCTATATCATGTATATCATGTATATTGCATTATATATGGTATATCAAAGATAAGAACCAGTGGCCGATCCAGCATTAAACCTGGCACTTTATGGTTTAGTTATATAAATCCAAATAATTGTCTGATTTATAAAAAGAAGAATCCCAAATAAATTGTAACCAAAAAGAACAAACAAATGGAAGTTTTAACGACCTTGACTGGCTATACAGCCCTTGCACAATTATTCCAAAAAGAATACATGTGTATTCCTGTTTATATATGGAGAAACACTGATCCAACTATAAGCTTGCAGCTCTCGAGGATGTTCTGAATAACAGAGGGATCTACCAGATTCAGATTCTTTATTCAGATAACTAATAGTACATCTAAGTGTTCTACATTACAAATCATTTGTTAATATATAAAGCATCATTTTGAAGTTTTACATGTAATATATATTATAATAATACAATTGTAGCCATAATCATGATAATTCTTAGAATTGTTTTTTATTTAGAAAAGGAAAAATAACTATTGTGTGAATCTTAAACATTTTAAACCATAAGATTGGAAAAAGATTGCCTTATATCTTTCTGTCACTACTCCACTCATCCAGTGCAAAATTTGTAAAAACGTTTTTCTCTTGGAATTTTGGATTCATTATATCTACCCCATTCTATATTTTACATTAACAATGAGCTCTGATAGGTATAAGTAGTTGTCAATGTGTAATTTTAGAAGGGAACAAAATTAGGAACAAAAATATTACTCAATTTACTGAAAGACATTAGATTACTGAACATTCACAGCTCCAGATTTAATTTTTTGAAGTTGCGAGTCAGATTGAATATTTTAATAACTTACATGTATTAGACTTTTTTTTTATAAAAACTATTATCTGTCATTTTTTTGTATCAAGTTAAAGTACTTTAAATATAATATTAAGGGTAGAAAACAAGCATTTTGAGTTTTCTTGAGATAATTCTTGATCTGCAGTAAATGCACTATATTCATGATATTATAAGATTATATTTCCTCTCTTTTAATTTTCACTAGTCTCATATAATAATTATACATTAAACATAATAAGAAAGTCAAACAATGGATTCCCTAACATTCAAGTCTACTTGCAATATTCATATGATAATAATGATATTCATGATATTTGATGACTGTCTTTTGACCACAAGGGTATGTACATGTAGCTTTCAACATCTTGTGTTGTAATTTATCAATTGGTAGAATGTCAAAATTATTTAAAATTATGTTATAATTTATAAGTTATCCCCCAAGGATCTATACTAGGTCCTCTATTATTTGTCTTATTTATAAATGACCTTCCCCTGTGCATTAAAAATTGTAAAACAGACTTGTATGCTGATGATACTACTCTTCATAAATCCGGAAAAAGTATAGAAAATTTACATGATGATGTTCAAGAAGATTTATGCAAAGTTGAAGAATGGTGCAAAATGAATATGTTCATCAATACCAAAAAAACTAAATGTTTGGTTACTGGAACAAGTCAGAAGTTATCAACCCAATCTTTTCAACCAAATTTAGTAATAAATTCAGAAACACTACAAAATTCATCATGTGAGAAATTATTAGGTGTTAAAATTGACAGCACACTTAGCTGGAAAAACCAAATTGATCAAATTTGTGCTAGCATTTCATCAAGAATATAACTTCTTTCTAAATTAAAGAAATTTTTAGATAATGCCAGGAAAGCATATTATAATGGGTATATTCTGCCTCTCATCGATTACTGCTGAATTATTTGGGGAGAATGTAAAAATGAAGGGATAGTAAGAATATTAAAACTTCAAAAAAGAGCAGCAAGATTAATTCTTGATGCAGACCCAATATCCTCATCAGCCCCCTTATTTAAAGAACTTGGATGAATGACAGTAGAAAACAGAATCAAATACCACAAATATTTATTGCTATTTAAATGTATGCGGAAAGAAGCACCACAGTACCTAATTCAAAAGTTTCAACTTATATCTGTAAATAATCCTTATGCTTTTAGGGGTGTTACTCAAGGTAATTTGATAGTTCCAAAGCCAAAAACTGAACTGTTTAAAAAATCTTTTGCTTATTCTGAATCAGTTTTATGGAACGGACTACCTTATGAAATGTGTAAAGCGCAAAACACTTATTCTTTTAAACAAATTATAAAACAATACTTGAGACAGTCCCAATATTCAGTCTGAAATGATTGCAACTATTACTCTTGTATGATTTTAATGATTTGTATATATACTATGTCTATTTACTACATGCAATCTGTAACTGTTTTATATCTTTTAATCATGGTACATGTACATAGAACTATTATGTCTAAACAATTGTGTTTATATGTTGTATGTTTGCTTTTTTCTCTTATTATTATCATTTTCTTTTTACTTGTATTGCATACATGTACATGTATATGAGGGCCTCAGGGAAGATTAGTAATTGTAACTAACTGTGTTTACCCTCTTTAAATAAAGAATTTATTATTATTATTATTATTATAATACAATGCCTAAATCAACATGATCAATGTAAATATTTGTATCTTCCTACAATTTCAATTTGTTAACTATTTTGATAAAAAAAAAAAATTGAATAAACTTGTTTGCCTTTGCTAAAAATCATAACTTTGGTTTTATTGAAGTTAATTTGTAATTTCCATGTCATACAGTAGGAGTAAAGTTTGTCAAGAAAATGTTGCAGACCTTCTTTATTGTCTGATAAAAGTAACAGATCATCTGTAAATACCATCACCAACTTCTTCGTGTAACATTAAGGATTTGCATACCGTATTTATTCTAATAAACGCCCCGGGGGCGAAGACAATTTCCGAAAGGGGGGCGTAAATTAGAGAAACGAATTTCGTACCTTACTTCATTGACCTTTACCTGAATTTTGTTGAAACAGACTATAGTAACATACACATGTTTCTTATTGTCTCCATAATCTATAAATAGCGTTTATCGGTAATGTGAAATCATCAAATAATTTGTTAAAATTTTCGAATGAACAAGCGTGCACATCAATGGAACATAATTTCAACAGCGTACTGTGTAACTGACAGATCTATTTTTGGAACTTGTACACACTGTGTTGGATTATCAGAGTGGATTAAAACATGGGCATTATTGATTTTTCGTTTCATGTTTCTGAGTGACCGGGTCGATGTCTTTGCAATATATATTGTAATGGGTTAGTTTCAATTTTATTTTTTTAACTACAAAATGGGGGCGTTTATTAGAAGTCAAAAGTTCTGAACGCACGATTTTCGGAAGGGGGCGTTAATTAGAAGGGGGGCTTTAAATAGAATAAATACGGTACAAGGTATGAAGCATCCAGGTATTTTACCTTCATGCTGATGCTGCTACAAGATAGTAATCCCCATGTTTCCAATTCTGTGGCAATTAAGATTAATTGATTGATTGGTGGTATTTTAATGCCATTACAGATCAACAACTTCTTTATGTAACATAAAGGATTTGCATACAAGCTTAAGGTATGAAGCATCCAGGTATTTTACCTTCATGCTGATGCTGCTACAAGATAGTAATCCCCATGTCTCCAATTCTGTGGCAATTAAGATTAATTGATTGATTGTTGGTGTTTTAACACCACTTTTAAGCGCCACTTTCGAACTCTTTTGTGGTGTATAGGTGGAGAAAGCTGGAGTGCCTGAAGAAAACCACAGACCATCAAACAGAAAATTGACAATCCTCAATTAATGTTGGAATGATATTAATGGTAAATTTTAATACATGATGGTAAAATGTACAATTTTTTTTAAACAATAAAAAATTGACTGATTTCAAGAAATCCAGTCAACTTTTTTCCACAAACATGACAAAAATAAGGTAAGACCAAAAAAAAATATATGTCTGTTTAAGGTTACATCATCAAAATAAATAGGGTAGGTACATGTAGGTCGGTATTTCCATTTTATTATTTTTTATCATTCTATTTTTTACGCCATGATTTTGAGTTGTGCAGTCCGTCTTGCCGCGGTCCGAGTTGTCCATGGGCTGAGTTAACCTGTATTTTTAATGATTGAATTATTTCCCTTTGTTATTGTAAGTATTGGTTGGAAAAAAATGACGGCAAAGTTTTTATTTCATTACACGAGTTGCGAGTTTCCTTAAAACAGCTGTCATATTCATGATTGTGAACATTGGGATGTACCAGGCAATTGATTAAATTTATTGGCAATCCTTACTTTGCTTTTGACAAAAGTTCTATTAATTTTTCACTTTACGACGGAAATAAAATGGCTTAGGGTCGGTCGCTCAAATTAGGGTTGGTCGGGGAACTGTAAACAGAGTAATTTTTTTTTTGTTTGCCAAATGAGATTTTACCAAATCCATGGTATGTTCGAATTTAGAATACTGCTCTTCAGTTTGGTCACCTCACACCCAAAAACAAAAAAACAACATTGAAAAAGTACAAAGAAGGGCAGCATGCTACGTCACCAACAGGTACCCCAACACCAGTAATGTAACTTCCATTATTGACCATCTTCAATGGAAGTCATTTGAAACTCGCAGAAACATCAATCGAGTAACTATGCTGTACAAAATCTCACACCATCTCATTGCAGTAGACCCAAACCTTTACCTTTTACCACAGCCAGTCAATAACACCACATTCACTAATTCATTACAATACCAAACATTTAGCACAAGAACAGATTACTTGAAGTACAGTTTTTTCCATTCCCAGTTGTACTTTAAAACTCACTTCCACAAAACGTCATCAGTGTTAACTCCCTGGATCAGTTTAAAATACTGATCCAGAGTCAGTATATTTAGATATCCAACCTGCTTGTAAATATGTAAATGTGTTAATTTTTGTTTTGTTTTTGCACAACACTATTTTTGAATTATTGCACTCATTAGTTATTATATTTTATTAAGTGCATGTCTGTTTACAATTCGCCGACGTAAAGTCATCAATGTGCTGATGGATCGTTGTACAATGTAGATGTAGTTTGAAATGTCTAAGGAATCTCGATATTTAGGATATTCTGACATCAATTTGAAGCTAACAGTAGCCAAAAATAACCTTTGACGCTGGAGGGTAGAGTCCATTCCTGCCTCAATCAAACTTTACTCACTTAATTATTTACTGTTATAGTGTTACCAGGTTAAAATAACAGAAATTTACATGTTCATAAAACTTGATCGGCTAATCTTTGAAAGGTAAAGATTACTTATTTTAAAACATTGTGGTCTGATTAATTGTTTTATTTAACAAAGCATGAATGACATTTGCGTCATAATTCTCTAGCAAGGAAATAGTAGTAACAAGATAGGTTTACCTTTCGCTGCCAAGGAAGGAATGAAGTTTACCGGAAGTCGGTGTAAAAGTCAAAATTTAGAATATAATTTGTCTTCGGATATTTTTTATTTTTTATTTGACAGATAGAAAAAATGTATGAATTATTTTTAATTTGAAGCCTGTCAGTATTTTTATTTATCTTTCGCCAATAAGATAATCATACGAAACTTTAAGCGGAAGTGCTTTATTACGCACTGGGTACTTTCACAATAAAAAAAAAACAGAAGACCAAAATGATTAAGTTGTTTTCACTAAAACAGGCGAAAAAAGACGGTACCGATGGTGGAGAAAAATCAGGAACACAGAAAAAAGCATCAGCTGCACAGTTGAGAATACAGAAAGGTGAAATCAGAAATAGTGTCTGAGAAATTCAACGAATTTATCACATTCCATTGATTTGAGTAATGCCATAAAGAGGGAATTAAAGTCATTTTGTACCCTAAACCTTTTGTACCCCCATTTCTTACCCTGTCAGAAACCATTTGGTACCCTGACCATTTTGGTATTTCATGGAATATTAACATTTCTTTAATTTTTGTGCTATTTTGATCGGTGTGAGAAAAAATATTTCTCCTCACTAGTGAGATATCCGTTTTCGGTAAATGATAAATCGAAATGTGATTATGATGTCAAAAGGTTTTCTTTTCTTCTGAATTTTTCTATTATGACGTCAGGAAAAAAAGTGACCATGCAAGATGACGTTGCATATGAAGACATCTCCAAAACATCAACAAGAATTAAACAGATGTACAAACAAGGTTACATTGTCCAAGAAATGAGTGACACGTTCAAAAAAGAATTATTCCAAAGCATGGACAAACATATACCAGCCAAAGAATCCGCTCAAAAAACAGCCTTCCCTGGATAACACTCAAAATAAGGAAAATGTTCAAAAAGAAAAGCTGATTATACCAACATTGCAACAAGCTAAAAGAACAAAAAATTGGTCAAATTACAGGCACTTCCAAAAAGAAATCAAAAGCCGAATAAGAAAAGCTGAATGGTCATATATCAACGACACCATACTAAAGGGCCTAGAATCAAACAACACCAAGCCATTCTGGAAATACAACAAATCCAGAAAAAATGACAATATTTGAGTATCCCCATTAAAAAACAAAGGGAAACGTTAACTCATCAGCGACAGTAAAGGGAAAGCTGAAATACTAATACAGCAATTCAAATCAGTTTTCACAATAGATAAAGCCACAACAATACCAGGCACAACAAAGCATATTAAGGAAACCATACCAAACCTCATAATAACAGAAAAGGGACGAGAAAAACTGCTAAAAGATGTCAACCCATCAAAAGCTTCTGGACCGGATGGATTCTCAAACAGAATTTTAAAAGAATGTGGAAGTCAAATTACACCAGAACTGACAGCAATCTTCCAAAAATCTATAGACACTGGAACCCTTCCTCAAGACTGGCTAAACGCAAACATATCATGCGTTTAAAAAAAGGCGATAAACACGCTGCTGAAAATTACAGACCTGTATCGCTGACATCAGTACCATGTCAGATCCTGGAACATATAATATGCAGGCATATAATGAAACATCTAGAAAAGCATAATGTGTTAACATCTTCAAACCATGGTTTTAGATCCGGTTACTCATGCGAAACCCAAGTACTTCAAACCGATATTGCCATACTAGACTTCTCAAAATCTTTTGACACAGAAACTGCTATCAAAAATGGCCGATTATGGAATCCGTGGGCCAATAAATAACTGGTTGAATATGTTTTTGACAAACAGGATAATGAAAGTGGTAGTGGAAGGAGAACAATCAGAAGAAGTAACGGTAGACTCTGGAGTCCCACAAGGCACAGTCCTACATGTAGGACCATTGCTATTCCTTTGCCATACAAACGACCTTCCAGACGCTGTCAAATTTCAGTCAGACTTTTTGTGTTTTGACATTCCACCAAGCAAAACACCACAATACTCAAATTCATTCTTTGTAAAGACAGTGATCGCGTGGAACCAGCTTGACGACACTGTAGTATGCGCATCAAGCGTAGAGAGCTTTAAGTCTGCTCTCACGCCCAATCAATAAATAGGTGGCGCTCTCATACCGGTGTATCAAAGCCAGTATTGGTATCGACAACTTACTCAAACAGATATTGAAGAACACAAGTTACTGAAAATCTTTCAAAAAGAAGGATACAAATCACCAGAGAAACAGATTCTGACACAATAACTTGTGTATTACGATATTTCTCTACTTTCAACAGTTAAATTTTAATTATATGAAAAGTTCGGCAAGCCTTGCGCTTTAAATTATAAAATTAAACTGTCTCGAGTGGAGAAATATCGTAATACACTTGTTGCAGTGTAGGTATCTATATTCATACCATAGTACATGTACCTCATGGAAAATTTATATGAACCAAATAAAAGTTTATATGTATGCCATTTCATACTTCGTAGAAGATAATTGTTGGGTGTGCACAGACCAAGCATTACATGTAGACTGGGGAAACAAGTTAGCCCAGCGTTTACTTGCCCCCACTTCATGTGCATGACAAGTTTACTCTGAAATTTCGCCAGACAATGGTAGACATAAAAAGTAAACCAGTATTTACCTCTGTGTTAATGGGAAAACAGTGTGTCTTCTTATTTTGTAATAAATAAACAGGCGTTTACTTTTGCGTTTACTTCCACATTGAAGTGAAAGAAGTTGTGTCTACTATTTTTCATGTTTACTTTCAAGTGCATGTAGAACTATTCTTGTGAAATATCTATTAAACACCTGGTCACTTTTAAGTGCACATAAAAACAAATTATGAAATCTGAGATAAATGCCAGTTGATTACTGACTAAAAGAGCACAGAATAAATGCACCACAGAGTTGTTACATTTTTTTATGACAGTGAGAGTATACTTCACCTTGTGCTCAGCTAGGTACTGACTGAAATGACTTTAGTTTTATCACATGGCCAAACTGACCCCATCAGCGTAATGTCTTCAACTCACAGGTTCTCAGCAACACACTTCTGTAACATACATTATGCAGATTGGCAATAGAAAATCGTAAATTTTATATTGAAAAACCTCAATAACAGGTCAGAGCAGCACAATGGAAAGGGCATGGTGCCAATGCAAAATCACAAGAAAAAATGGCATCAGATAAAAAGGCTAGGTGCTGAACCTTGTAAATACATGAATGGTCTGGCTGGAACACTGTGTCTTTAATGAATAGAACAACACACTGTTATTAATTAAGAATATTTGATAATTGGCAGATTAGTATGATAGTAAAGCAACAGGTGTATTATTTTTTTCAGATATTAATGAACTCAATTTACCAAAGACCTGTCAACTAGATTTTCCTGATCAAGATGACTTATTAACCTTTAAACTTACCATTTGTCCAGATGAGGTATGTATTTGTATAAAAGATTGGAATTCAACCTAAATAATTCAGAGCTCCAGATAAGCTGTGTATTTGCGTGATTACGCAATACAAATAATAACTAAACCAATGCAATTGCCCATTGCAGGGTTCTAAAACCCAATTATTGCAAACCCTATCGTAGTTTTCCATAGATTCACCTGCAAGTTACCTGTCCATTTAAACTTTTGGCAGTTCTATTGTCCCATCTAACAAATACAACAGGTATTGTTCTCTGTGTAGTTTATTCACTCAGACCTTTAAATTTCTTCTAGGAGAAATATATCACTCATTGATTAATCTACCTGAGTAAAAAATTGAACTGTCAATGAAGAAAAAATACTTATACCAATACTAAGTAAGGACTCACAAAACTGCATGTGGTGTTGTATGTATTCGATACCTGGAGTAACTCGTTTTTAATGTGTTCAATATTACATTTGTAATACTGATTCAAAAATTAAAAGTTGATTTCTGATCAAATATTCAATATTTTTGTGTGTTTGATAAATAAAAAATTGAATATTATTATTTTTAAATTAAGGTCTTCATAAACATAAGTCTATAAATGAACAACAACAAAAACATGTAAATTCATTGGAAAATACTAAAAAATGTGTCTGAAATAAACTTTTTAGTATTAAACCAGATTTTATATTGAACAGATTGAAAATATATTAATGATAATATTGAATAAATACAATCTTGCATACAGTTTATGTGAGTTATTAGAAGTATTTCAATAAAAAAGAAGATAATTTTTTGGTCAGGTAAATTAATCAATGAGTGATATATTTCTCCTAGAAGAAATTTAAAGGTCCCAGTGAATAAACTACACAGAGAACAATACCTGTTGTATTTGTTAGATGGGACAATAGGACTTACAAAAGTTTAAATGGACAGGTAACTTGCAGGTGAATCTATGGAAAACTATGATAGGGTTCGCAATAATTCAAAGGAAAACCCCAATTGTATGCCAAAACCATGAGTTCAAAATGACTAGTGTAAAACCATTCAAATGGGAAATCCAACAGTCTAATCTATATAAAAGATGAGAAACATTTATTACTGTGTTCAAATATTTTAATGTTTTTACTTATATATGTACCAGTATATATTCCAATCTTACAGGAAAAGTCCAAATATGTACTGTAAAAATACTCTATCAAAGGAAGATAGACAACCAATAATTACCAATACAGGTCATATACCTGTTATTTATTAGTCTACTAAAAATTTAAATGTGAACTTCAACTCAAGAGTACAACAGCCCAAAGTTTATACTTATTGTCTGCTAGTCAACTAAAAAAAGTGTCTTTTTTCATACATATTTTTTCAACAGATACAGATGTTAAAGCATGGTTTTCATTGGTTTGTAACACAGTTTCTGGAAGAATATCTGTTAAGCAAAACAAATATATGTTGACAATGTGTGTTCAACTTTAATCTTCATTGACAATGATTGTCAGTTTTCCATTCAAAAGTCAAATGAAGGTCTAAGGTTCTCTTTGGACTTTGGTTACTCGGGTTTCTTCTACCAACAAAATTGACTACCAGGATAAGGATGATGAGAGTAGCATTTAACACTAGCAAACTAACATTAATGATATATCTTTGTTTGATTTAGGGTTTCTACAGAGGAGGAAGATTTGTATTTAGTTTTAAAGTAGGTCAAGGTTATCCTCATGACCCACCGAAGGTCAAATGTGAAACAATGGTGTATCATCCAAACATAGATTTGGAAGGAAATGTATGCCTCAATATTTTAAGGTAAGGTTAAAACTGTTTGATTTAGGTATAAAAGTGTTATCTGACAGTGACAGATTTTAAGTTTTATATAAAATGGAGTACTACAAATCTAAATCACAATTGTCAAATTTGTGGCTTCAAATTTTAACCTTGGCAGCTTTATGAATAGGGTAAGGATTGAAAGTGTATTCATTATTCTCTTTCATTTTTATCGCTATTTTTTGGGTGACCACTTTCCTATTTGATCATGAAATCAATTTACAGAAATCTTTACAGAAAAATTTACTGATCGCCTCTATTGTACATCAAGCATTAAAAACCTAGTCTTTATGATAACATCTATAAAAAATAATTACTGATCAGACTGTTCTATCTTATATTTTTTTGTAGTGCCATTAGTAATTTCAGTTAAATTGTTTTGTTATGTTTTTTAATTAATTTTAAAAGTAAGACTTAATTGTCATTGTTAGATTCTTGACAAAATAAAGTGATGAAAAAGGCATGCTATATAAAATATTTAGTGGCAAACTTAATTGTATGCATAGTATTAAAGTAAATGATATATGCTGCTGGAATATTGAATGAAAAACAGTTGACCATCAAAGATTGAGAATATTTATAAACAATCAATATATATACAATATTTGACAGATTTCTGTGTATCTATTTTTAGAGAAGACTGGAAACCTGTGTTAACAATAAATTCTATAGTATATGGATTACAGTATTTATTTTTGGTAAGATTATATGAATTTTATAACATATATATAGATTATCAGCTTTTAGCCAAGTGGTAAAATATTGGTTTTCTATGTCATTAGACCAGGTCAGAGTCAGAGTAGCAAGTTATAGACTGAAATTTTGTCAAAATTTTGGTTCCCAGATCATATCTTTTTCAACTATATAGCCAACTTTTACAAAACATGAAAATGCTCCTTGGAAAAAAACTAAACCCCTATTGATTCTTTGGGCAGTAGGTCAAAGGTTTAGGTGAAGGGACCAATAATTTTCTCCCCAAAACTGGGATCGAACCAGGAACCTTTGTGTTAGTAGTCCAATGCGCTGACGACTACACTACGGCTCTCATATAAAACTTAGTTAATAGATTATGTTTCTTGGAAAGACCTTATTGACTGTGAGTGAAAGTTGAGACAACACAACAATTGATAAAATGGAATCTGGAAAAAAATATCTTGTAAGCATAAGAAATTTTATGAAAATGACACGTTTCTCTCCTGCTGTCAGTCCTTCTTGCTGTTGATTAAAGGTTTTAAAATGAGATTGTTTATAGTAAACCCACTTTTGAACCAAATACAAATCATTCAAATGATTATAATAAGTTTTCTATTTGTTATCAGTCCTGTTTGTAGATCTGAAAATTATTCTATTTTATTAAATGAACCAATTTTATAACATTAAGGTCACTTGCCTTCTTAAGTTTCTTTATTATCTTTCTTAACAACATAGTAGTCATTCTACTTTCACAATCAGTAAGATGTTGTAAATATTGTTCCTCTGTATGTTGTGACATCATAATGATTTGAGAAAGCCAGCTTATGAAAGGGATTACTTAATACTACAATAATGTATTGTGGATTAATTATTTTTCGTTGGTTACCAATTTTTGGGGATTTTGTAAAGTACAGGTGAACCACGAATTCCAATGTTCAGAAAATTACAAATTTTTCATAGACTTGTTTGCAGACTTCAGGAAAACCACGTAATTCAATATCCACGGAAATAAATGAATCCACAGTAATATGTTTTCCCGATTAGAATTTTGAAACAAGTCAATCAATATGGTAAAACATTTTTATACGACCGCAAAATTCAGGACAAATAGTTGTGTATTAGTATTTCAATTGTTCTGATATTGTACCACCATAAGTAGAAGGTTGGGATTTATTTTAAGGGGTTATTGTGCAAACAGTCTAGGAATTAAGGGCCAAATAGGGGTCAAAAACAAGCATTTTTTTAGTTTCAAGACAATAACTTGTGTGTAACTGTATGGATCTCTCTGACATTGTACCACAAGTTTCCATATAACACAGGGAAGGCTGGGAATCAGTTTGTGGTTAATTTTTCTGAATATGTAGGAATTAGGGTTCAAAAAGAAGCATTTTCTAGTTTACAGACAATAACTTGTGTAGCAATCTCTATAATTTTTTTCAAGAAGGTTCAATATCATTAAAGAAAGGTTGGGATTGATTTTGGGGGTTATGGTCCCAATAGTGTAGGAGTTAGGGACCAAAAAGGGGGCCCAAAATAATCATTTTTGTAGTTTTCAAACAATAACATGTTTAAGAGTATGAATCTCTCTGAAATTAAACCATAAGTTTCCATACCATGAAGGGATGGTTAGTATTTACTTTGGGGGGTAATGGCTCAAAATGTTTCAGAATTAGGGGCAAGAAAGGGGAAAAACTAGGTATTTCTGGTCAATGGACAATTAAGACAATTTAAAAGCAGTGTAAGGGAGGTAATTCTAAAACATTTAACAAACAATGTTAGGTATGTTCAGATTTACCTCCCTTACACTACTTGTATATTATGTATAAAGAAAAGTCAGGTTTTGGACTAATTGCAAAAAAAGGGGGGTGGTAGTTGTTTTCAATTTTTTATGCCCCACCTACGATAGTAGAGGGGCATTATGTTTTCTGGTCTGTGCGTCCGTCTGTCCGTCCTTCTGTCCGTTCATTCAGGTTAAAGTTTTTGATGAAGTTGAAGTCCAATCAACTTCAAACTTAGTACACATGTTCGCTATGATATGATCTTTCTAATTTAATTGCCAAATTAGAGTTTTGACCCCAATTTCACGGTCTACTGAACATAGAAAATGATAATGCGAGTGGGGCATCCGTGTACTATGGACACATTCTTGTTTTTTTTCAAATTTGTCAAATTCTAAATTTTTGAAAAGTTAAAAGAAAAATCTTTAATTGCACAATATTGAGCAATATATTTGTAAGATCTTGACATTTATTTTGTGTCAGAAACTCATATTATGTCAAAAAATTGATCGCAATCCAAATTCAGAGCTGTATCAAGCTTGAATGTTGTGTCCATACTTGCCCCAACTGTTCAGGGTTCAACTTCTGCAGTCATATTAAGCTGTGCCCTGCTCCTGGTTTTTTAAAATTCATTCATTATAGAATTAATGATCCATTGTCTTTTCTAGGAACCAAATCCGGAGGACCCGTTAAACAAAGAAGCAGCAGATGTATTACAGAACAACAGACGGTTATTTGAACAGAATGTTTCAAAATCAATGAGGGGAGGCTATATAGGATCTACAATGTTTGACCGATGTTTAAAATGATGACCCTTATAGTTTAGATAAAAAAAATTGTGACAAACATTTCATACAAGTTGTATAAGAAAATACATCATGCAAGTAATACCACTGCACCATCAAGGCATTTTATTGGATGTGTAGTAAGAGAAGCTCTGATATTATTTGTTATATATGTGTTGTTTGAAAAAGATTGACGTTGGAAGAGGATATTAAGTGGGTAGTCTATCAAATTGTCACTGATCAAATAAATGTTTTAATCAGTGACATTTTGAAAAGAAGAAGCAAAAGCCTTCTTGTCCTTTTCTCTCTCAAGGGATTGTTAAAATAATTTAAAGAATTGTTACACCGTACTAGTAAATCTTTTCTCATATGCTTCCTCGATATTTTATAGGGTTTTGTTTTGCTTCATGATGAATTATATATTTGTGAAAAATCATTCATAAAAACTTTTCAATTCACTGTGAATCTGTGAATAGTTTTTATTGAATAAATAATTAATTAAAGATATGTCTGTGTTACGTGAATCTAGTTAAACTGCCTGTACACATTAGATTGATATCATTTTTGTTTGAACAATTTTATCATATAATTGACTAGAACAGTCCTTTCTCGTCTAGGCATATCTAGAGCCACAATATTCTTTGGACCATCTGAAACTATTTAAACCCTGAATTCGTCTGATCCTGAGTTAAATTACTGAATAAAACAGTGTTTTTCACATAAAAAAAAAACATTTATTGTCTGCACTTCCTATCTGTAAAAATCTGTTGTAACTTGCCATTTCATGTGTTTTTTGCTCATCTTAACAAAATATGAATATTAGTTTTAATAATTTATGCACAATTTAGGACTAGATCTAGAGGAACCAGTATTTAAAAGGAATCAATATTATATAAATTTGCCTCATATTTTATATCATTGTGACACTTATTCAATGTATCAGTATAACTTTTATTTATTTACCTGTAAGAACATTTAATAGTTACATGTCACAAATAGAATTGTAGCTTCTTATCTTTTATTGTGTTTTTGAAACTTTATCATTGAATACAGTTGTATATCCAGGTTTTATTTTTGAGTTCTAAAAATAATTTCTTATAAAGGTCAAATAGGGCTTTTAATTGAAATAGTCTTTAGCTAGGGGTTTCCATTGATTTGATTTTGTTTTGTGAATATCTTTCCCTGCATAGTAAAGGGGTCGATTCATCAGTTTGTTCGCAACATTGTTGTGGAAACCACTGAAAAGGGAGAAAACTCTGAAACTCATTACAAAGAAGTAACTGAAGATTTTCTAAAAAGAACGACTCACTTCAGCTTTGAGATACAATATTGCAGACACTTCAAATAAAGATTTTCAGCCACTCTTTTATTGTTGCATACAACAAAACATGTTTTTGATTTTTGCATGAACTTTGCGCCTGTAAAAAATATTTTCCCCCATTTTGTGTGTGATGAACTTCTGAAATCCTTTTTCTGAAAAGCTCTATTTCTAGCACTTGAACAGCATTAAATTTTCTTGTCTGGGATGTTTTAACAATATTTCATTTTAAATACATAACAAATTTTGTTTGCTTTACTAAATGTACTTAATATTTTACGAGATTTTCAAACCTTAAAATAACTGAAATATCTTTACAGTGTATAAACTGATTTTTTTTAAAGAAGACAAATGTCAGTAGCTCTTCAAGTATTTGATGACGCTCTGTTAGTATGAATGATCAGGGTGATGTGCTATATTTATATTATTTTGTTCTGTAAAATAATGAGTCAATAAAAATTATTCAACCTCATGTTTTTATTTTTATATGAATGACCTAAAATAGATGTCCTTTATATTTATTTATGATGTTACATATTTATATAAGTCTGAAGTGGAAGTGATTATCATCTTGATATCAACTATACTACACTGTAGGGAAATAGTATACTGACATAAAGAGGTCTCGTAACATACAAGTTCCAATGGAGAATTCGTTAGTGAAAGCTGAAATAATTTATGACAATAACTAAAGGCACTCAAGAGCCTGTATCGCTCACCTGCCTTACTTTGGTTTTGGAAAATCATGTAAAAGTAACTCACTTGGCACTTTGGGCAAGGTGACCTAAAAAGTATATGTAATGCTTAACACACCTAACTTACAGTTCTTTGTGATGAATCACCATAGAAAAGCTACAGGGCTGCAAAGAAAGGTTAGGGATACAGGGAATATATCTTCCAAGTTTTGCACTGTACCCTGCTCTCCTCTGTAAAATCTCATAGGATGGCTTGGCTTTGAGACATAAATATGTTTGACCTATGATAACTAAATTCATTTTTAGCTCACCTGGCCTAAAGGGCCAAGTGAGCTTTTCTCATCACTGGGCGTCATCTGTCATCCGGCGTCCATCTTCATTAACTTTTACAAAAATCTTCTCCTCTAAAACTACTGGGTTAAATTAAACCAAACTTGGCCACAACCATCATTCAAATATCTAATTTTAAAAATGTGTTCGGTGACTCAGCCAACTAACAAAGATGGCCACCATGGCTAAAAATAGATTTTTGCTTATATCTCTAAAACCAAAGCATTTAGAGCAAATCTGACATGAGTAAAATTGTTCATCAGGTCAACATCTATCTGCCTTGAAATTTTCAGATGAATCGGACAACCCGTTGTTGGGTTGCTGCCCATGAATTGGTAATTTTAAGGAAATTTCACGTTTTTGGTTATTATCTTGAATACTATTATAGATAGAGATAAACTGTGAACAGCAATAATGTTCAGCAAAATTCTACAAATAAATCAACATGACCAAAATGGTCAGTTGACCCCTTAAGGAGTTATTGCCCTATATAGTAAATTTTTAACTACTTTTTGTAAATTTTTGTAATCTCTTACTAAAATCTTCTCTGAAACTACTCAGACAATTTTAACCATACCTGTCCACAATCATCATTAGGGTATATAGTTTAAGAAATGTGTCCAATGACACCGCCTGTGAACCAAGATGGCTGACATGGCTAAAAATAATACATGAGGTAAAATGCAGTTATTGGCTCATATCTCTAAAATCAAATCATTAAGAGCAAATCTGCTGTGGATAAAATTGTGCATTGGGTCAAGATCTATCTGCCATAAAATTTTCAGACTTATCAGGCAACTTGTTGTTGGGTTGCTGCCCCTGAATTGGTTATTTTAAGAAAATTTTGCAGCTTTTGTTATAATCTTGAATATTATTATAGATAAAGATAAAATGTAAAACAGCAATAATGTACAGCCAAGTAAGACCTACAAATAAGTCAACATGACCAAAGCGGTCAATTGACCCCTTAAGGAGTTATTGCCCTTTATAGTCAATTTTTAACAATTGACATAAATTTTGTAAATTTTTGTAAATTTTTACAAAATATTTTCCACTTTCACTTCTGGTCCAAGTTCATTATAGATAGAGATAATTGTAAGCAGCAAGATTGTTCAGTAAAGTAAGATGTACAAACACAACACCAAAACACAATTTTGTCATGAATCCATCTGTTTTCTTTGTTTAAAATGCACATAGATCTGACAAGGTAAGCGACACAGGCTCTTTAGAACCTCTAGTATATTAGACTTCTTGCTTACGTCAGGAACATATGGTTATAATTTAATATAACTTATTTAGTCTTCTTGTTAAGTTTGTAAAAACAAAGAAAAAGCATTGTTTTCACAGCAATAACTTACTGAAAAAAACCTTAATTCTGAATAGACAATAGTTTATACATTTAATTAAAGAAAACCTGATGAAAAGATACTGTATAGCGTTTGTCTTGCCTTGAATGTGCATGGGATATTTGCCACTGGACATTAATTAACAATTAATTAATCATTAAGCTTTTGATTAAAATAAATCTGGTTCATTATTTATCATGTGTGTGGAAGTTGCTTACTTGTATGGCATTTGGTCTCTGGTCGAGAGTTGTCTCATTGGCAATCATACCCCATCTTAATTTTATCAGCATCAACAGTTACAGCTCCACTCTGTCAGTCTGTCTGTCTTTCCAAAAGAAATCTTTCGTCAAAGTTTTCTTGACTTCTATGAGAGATGGCAATGATTTAATATTTTGTCTGCAGCTTCATAATGTTGATTTAAACTAAGTTAGCAATTTTTATACAAAATTAAAAAAATTTTGGTCTTATATTGGTATCATGTCGGTGGCGTCGTCTGAAGACGGATGGTTTCCAGATAATAACTTTAGTATAAGATCAATAAAATTTTAACACCATGTTTGTAACCACTAAAGGAAGGTTGGGATTGATTTTGGTCCCAACGGTTTAGAAGTTAGGGGCCCAAAACAAGCATTTTCCATCTATTTTCAGGACAATAAGTTGTGTATTAGTATTTCAATTGCTCTGATATTGTACCACAATGTTCATACTATAAAGTAGAAGGTTGAAGAATAGAGATTAAGATGGCCGGAATAGAGATTAAGATGGCCGCCGAGCTGTTAACACTGTAAAAGTCAGCTCTTGCAATTTTTGCAAAATTCTTTGTTAATCAAGTTTGGATGTACAAATTTTTGTGATTATGTGATTCATATTGGAATGATTTACCTGAAAATGGATTTATTCATGTGAAAATTGTGAAATTAATGACTTTTTCCTTAAAGACTTTATTATATATTATATATAAGGAAAATAGTTTCAACTTTAGATTAATACTCACACCTATTGGTCATTATGCCTGGAGGCAGTAATACTTTAAATAAAACTTCTACTAAACCTTCACATAGTAAAACTGTAAGGAGTGTTCAGACTTTATTGGCAGCTAAAAAGGACAACAAAGATGAAAAAGAACCTAAGGCAAAAAGAACTCACTCTGAAGTTTCTAACGACTCAAACACTAGTCTGGATTTATCAGGACTTATTAACTTTCAAAAAGACCTTGATGAAATAAAATTTAGCTTGAGGGATGTAACTACAAAAGAGCATTTGATTGACGTCACAAAAGATCTTGTCAAGACTTCAGACTTAGAAAATCTTGTTACTGGAATTGTTAAGAAATTGTTCAGTAAGTTTGAGTCATCACTGGAAAAAAAGTTAAATGACAAAATTACTAAAATTGAAAAAGAGATGGAAGAGAAAGCAGAGGCGTTATCTATTGAAAATGAGAACCTGAAAAAACGACTTGATGCAATGTCCTCTCATATAACACCTATTAAGACAGACCTGGAAGAAACAACTAAAGTTGCCAAGATAGCCAATTTAAGCAGCAACTATAACGAACAATATTCCAGGAAAAATAATATCAAAGTGTTTAACTTCCCAAGGAGAGATAGACAAAACCTTCGCAAGGATTTCATTGAAATGGTAAAAAAGGATCTGAATGTTAGTTTAGAAGAAAGGGATGTTGTGGCAATACATAGGTTACCAGCTGTACATGAGCCAAGTCCACTTATTGTGCGCTTCTTTAATAGTGATGTGAAGAGAAGTGTCATGCGTGTTAGGAAGCAATTGAATGGGAAAGTGAAATTTGTTGATGATGTCACACAAAGAAATATGGAGCTAATTCATAGGCTGGAGAAGAGCAATCATTTTGAACAGGTTTGGTATTTTAATTGTGGTGTGTATGGTAGAACAGAATGTGGAGAACAGATAAAGTTTGGGATGTATGATGACATTAACTTTAGACTCAGACAATTTAGGTCTGGGCGTTAACATTTGTGGAAAAAATATTTCTAAAGTTGTAAATTTGGGAAAAATTTGAAAAAAAAGTTTTATTATTTAGAATTCTTTTTATACATGTATAAATTTAACAAAAAAAGGAAATAAGAACTCTAGAATTTGCAAAAATTGTACTATGCTTCAAGTTTAAAACGATGCAAGTTATCTTAATTTTATATTTATGTTTTTATTCAGTATTTCAACAATTACTTATAGATAATAGTTTTCAAAAACATTTGTTTGTTTGCCTGATGAATATGTGTTCTCAATATTATGTGAATATCGATATATGTATGTACATGTATAGTGTAAATGTATTTACCTCATTATGGGATCTCTGAAACTTTTAACAGTAAATTGCCAGGGTTTGCGAGATAGTGCAAAAAGAAAAGATGTGTTTAATTTACTGAAAACAAAAAATTATAATATTTACTGCTTACAAGATACGCATTTTACTACTGAAATTGAGAATGCTGTCAGATCCATGTGGGGTTTTGACTGTTTTTTCTCTTCTTTTTCCTCGAATTCACGAGGAGTATCAATCATGTTTAATAATAATTTTGAATTTAAAGTGCTTAAAGAAAAAAAAGACTTGAATGGCAATTACTTAGCGTTAGATGTTATAATAGATAAACAGAAACTTACACTTGTGTCATTATATGGACCTAATGTAGACAGTCCTGGTTTTTATGAGCAGATTATGAATGTTATTGAAGATTTCGGAAATGAAAGTTACATACTTTGTGGTGACTTTAATTTAGTATTAGATCCATGTATTGATTACTGTAATTATTTACATGTTAATAATCCCAATGCCAGAGATAAAGTTTTAGAAATTATAGATCACTGGTCCCTTGTGGACCCCTTCAGAGAACTCTTTCCTGATCTACACAGATACACTTGGAGAAAAAAATCACCATTCAAACAAGCACGTCTTGATTTTTTTCTTATTCCAGACTGTATGTTGATCAATTTAAGAAACTGTAAAATTGAACTTAGTTATCGTTCAGATCATTCCATGGTAGTGTTGGAATTTGAATTTAATCCTTTTGTTCGAGGTAAAGGTCTATGGAAATTCAATAATTCATTACTTTATGATATTGAATACATAAATATAGTTAAAGATAAGATTTTAGATGTTAAAAAGCAGTATGGTGCATTGGTTTATAATTTTGATAATATACATGAGATTAGTAATGATGATCTCCATTTTACAGTAAATAGTCAGTTGTTTCTTGAAACATTGTTGTTAGAAATTAGAGGTAAAACCATATCTTATTCAAGCTATAAGAAAAAACAAAGGGATAAAAAGGAAAAAGATTTATTATGTGATATTGAAATATTAGAAGCTAAACTGGAAGAAAATTTATTACATAGCTTAGAAATCAAAAAACAAGAATTAGAAAGTATAAGAAAAGAAAAGATTAGGGGTAAATTTATACGCTCTAGAGTGCAGTGGATTGAAGAAGGTGAAAAACCTACAAAGTATTTTTGTGGTCTTGAATCAAAAAATTTTACAAGCAAAATAATTCCCAAAGTCGAAAAGGATGATGGGAAAATTATTACAAACCAATTTGATATTCTAAAGGAGACAAAATACTTTTATGAAAATTTATACAAAAATAAGGATACTATTGGCAATGGGTGTAAACTGAGTGATTTAGAAAGAGATTTGAAAGATTTAAATTTTAATAAATTATCTGTGGATGAACAGTTGGATTTAGAAGGGGAGATAACTATTAATGAAGCTAGCATTACTTTACAGAAAATGAATAATAATAAATCACCAGGGTCAGATGGTTTTTCAACAGATTTTTTTAAGTTTTTCTGGAAGGATTTGAAAGCTTTTGTTGTGAAATCTTTAAATTATGGGTCAAACTTGGGACATTTATCAGTGACTCAAAGGCAGGGAATCATTACATGCTTACCAAAAGACAATAAACCAAGGCATTTACTCAAAAATTGGAGACCAATCTCCTTACTTAATACTGTATACAAAATTGGTTCAGGGGTTATTGCTAGTAGATTTAAAAAAGTTTTAGACAAACTGATTGATTTAGATCAAACTGGCTTTATAAGTGGGCGTTTTATTGGGGATAACATCAGATTGATTTATGATCTTTTACAATATACAGAAGAACATGATATTCCAGGTTTATTGCTTTTAATTGATTTTGAAAAAGCATTTGATTCTCTATCTTGGGACTTTTTGTTGTCAGTGTTGCAATTATTTAATTTTGGTGAATCTATTATAAACTGGGTTAAAGTATTTTATAATAATATCTCATCTGCAGTCATTCAGGGAGGAAATCTTTCAGACTTTTTTCAAATAGGACGTGGCTGTAGACAAGGGGATCCCTTATCACCCTACCTTTTTATACTTTGTGCAGAAATTTTGGCAATTAGAATACGAGGGAATAAAAATATTACTGGTATAACTGTGGCTAGGATAGAACATAAGTTATCACAGTTTGCAGATGATACTTCACTTATTCTAGATGGAAGTGAACACTCCTTAAATCAAACTTTAAATGAATTAGATTGGTATGCAAACCTCTCAGGGCTAAATATAAACTTTTCTAAAACACAGGTAGTTTGGATTGGGAGTAAAAGATACTGTAGTGACAAACTTTGTCCAAACAGAAATTTATCCTGGGGTGCAACATCTTTTAAGTTATTGGGTATTATTTTTGACGTAGATCTTGATAAAATTATTAACATCAATTATAGTGAGAGAGTTTTGCAGATAAAAAATCTAATCAAAATATGGTCTAAAAGAAATCTTACAGTAATTGGTAAAATTACAGTTGTGAAAACTCTGATTTTACCTGTCCTTAATCACCTTATAATTACATTGCCAAACCCAAATCAAGAACTTGTGAAAAAGATTAACGAGCTTATTTTTACATTTATTTGGAATTCACCTGTTCATAGAGTCAAGAAAGATCTGTTACAAAAGGATTACAGTGAAGGTGGATTGAAAATGATCAATCTTAATTCCTTCATCATAGCACTCAAATCCACATGGGTTAGAAAACTTTTTCAATCTAACAATAAATGGAAAAATATTTTATTTTCCATAATAAATCAAGAAAAATTATTTAAGTTTGGAAATGGTTATCTGTCAAACATTAAAGTAAAGATGAAAAATAAATTTTGGCAGGATGTATTCCATTCATGGGACAGTATTGTTGATAAAGAAGAAAAGAATATGTGGGAATATTTTTTGTCAAGTCCACTGTGGATGAATAATTGTATAAAAATAGAAAATAAACCTGTATTTTATAAAAACTGGTTTAATAAAGGTATATTTTTCATTAATGACATTGTATCAGATGCTGGAAAATTTTTCAGTTTAGAACATTTAGTAGAAACATTTAAAGTTGATAGAAATGTTATGAAATATAACAGCATAATTTCTGCTGTAAAGAATGCAAGAAAAGGATATGTTTTTGATAATTATAAACTAGTCACACCTTTTATTCCTTCATTTGCCAAGATTTTTTTTAAAAGCTCAAGGGGAACTAAAGACATGTATTCACTGTTAATTAAAAATAATATAGTTTCAACAGGCCAGAAAAAATGGGATCAAATTGTGAAGGTAGATGAAGAGGAATGGAAATTAATTTTCAAGTTACCTTTTAAAGTAACAAAAAATACCAAACTGCAGTGGTTACAATACAGAATAAATCAACATATTTTAGGTACAAATAAATTTTTGAATAAAATTAAGGTCACTGACAACCCAAATTGTACTTTTTGCCAAGAAGAAGTAGAAACTATTGTACATTTATTTTGGAATTGTGAGATTGTTCAAACATTCATTGATGAAATTGACTCATGGTTATTGTCAAATAGTATAAGCGTTCCATTTACCTTAAAATTTTTTCTATTTGGGGATACTACAAAATCATTTAAGGGGAATGCTGCAAATTTGATTTATATGCAGATAAAACAATATATTTTCAACTGCAAATATTTTAAGAAATCTCTATCAATGCAGGCAGTGCAAAGTAAAATAAAATCTTTATACAACACTGAAAAATTAATTGCTGTTAAAAATAAAAGAGTAGAAATTTTTGACAAAAGTTGGAATGCTTTTGCCATTCTTTTTGATGAATGATCAGATATTTTGTTTTACATTGTATATGTGTACATAAATTAGTAGAAAAAGAATGGTCATTATGATATATTGTTTCTAACATGAGAAAGAACTACATTATTCATCTCTGCAAATAACTGAAAACAAACAAAAAACTTATAATTTCCTTGAAATTGAATATTTATCTTTCAATTATCTATTTACTTATTTATTTATTTTTTTTTGAATTTTCTTTTTTTTTTTTTTTTCTTCATAATTTTGAAAATAATCTACAGACATACCTAAAAATATATAGCTTATATATATTTATTTTTATTACTTCAACTACTCACATTATATATTTTTTTCATAACCTGTGCATCTGTGCATTTGTTATATTAGATAATTATGGTTGATTATCTTAATGGTAAACTTCATTTTTTGATATTACTGATATGGTATATAATATTTTCAAATATGGAAAATTGTATGTATAATACTAACAAAAACTAACAGTTGTATATATATGTTATTTACTAATGTTAACGAGGCCGGGATAAGGTACCGGTACTTGATGTTTGAAAACTAACAAATGTACAGATTTCAATAAAATATGATAAATTAAAAAAAAAAAAGTAGAAGGTTGGGATTTATTTTAAGGGTTATGGGGCAAAAAGTCTAGGTATTAAAGGACAAAAACAAGCATTTTTGTAGTTTTGGGACAATAACTAATGTATAACTGTATGGATCTCTCTGACATTGTACCACAAGATTCCATATAACGAAAGGAAGGCTTTGATTCAGTTTGGGGTTAATATCTCTGAACATTTAGGAATAAGGGGCCAAAAAAGGGCCACTGCAGTCGTATAAAACTGCACCCTGCGGAGCACCTGGTTACTTCTGCAATATATCCTGCCTGTTTTGTGATAGATTGAAATTTTACAACAAATTGTACTTTTTGAGAGCATTTGATGCCACTTCTAGTTTTAAATGAGTCAACCTTTAAGTTAAGTTAGAGTGCAGGTATGAAAGTGGGATGGATTGAAGATCTTAAGTACCACTTAATACCCGTCGCCTATGGCACAGCATACAAACAGAAAACCTGCATACATTTGGTATACCTAAATATATTCTGCAAATGAAAACCAGCAGTAATGAGACCACTTTGCTTTTGAATAAAACACCATTTACAACAGATTTTTATACAACCTAAAAATATCTGCTTCCATATAAAAGTATGACATCATCATCATCATTGTCTGAAGATCTTTGGTTTCCAGGCAATTACTAAGTATAAGGATGTTCGCTTGTTATGTTTTGGAATTTTTGTCAGATTTTCTAAATCCTCTGGTTTTATCCTTATGAATGCCTTAAAAAAATTTGCCCAATAAAACACATTTTTTTTGTTATAAATCTTTTACATGTTTTTGAGAACTTAAACTTGTCAATGTTACAAGTAGGAAAAGTAGAGGGAGAACATTTTTCCCGCCAAAATTTCAAAGGCAAATATCTCGAAAACAAGCACATTGACCTATATATTTTTTTTGCTCTTTTGATTCCTTTATTAATCCCTTATCAATATAAACTCTTGTTTTGAAAAGCTTATCATTTTGCAACTGAGAACTCCCATAAGTGTATGGATCTCTACGAAATTGTACTGACATTGTTCCATACCACACACACCACACAAGGAAGGTTTGAATTGATTTGTGAGGTATTGTTCCCACTAGTTAAGAAATTAGGGGCAAAATCTTTTTCGTGTTTCAGGACAATAACTTTTGATTCAGGTGAGGATCCGGGGGGGGGGGGGGGGGGGGGGGTCCAGGGGGTTGGAACACCCCCTTTTTTTGACAATCAATGCATTTGAATAGGGACATGTAGTTGGAACCCACCCCCTTTGTCCTGGGTTAGGAACCTCCTTTCTAAAATGGCTGGATCTGCCCCTGCTATGAGTCTATGGATCTCTATGAAATTGAACCATAAGGTGATTTAAGGGGTTATGGGATTTGCATGTCTATTTTTTAACATATTTCAAAGTATATAAAGTCAAAACTAATTTGCATTTAAAGCATTTATTACACAACAATCTATCATGTTAACTCTCACAACCAGACTGTTAACACATAATTAACAAAACAACTGGTCAGTCTGTTAACATTAACAATAATGGCACCTACAGTATGACAACAATAACTGGTATATATAATTTAAGCCATGGAAACAGTTCACATCCTTATTACAATAATTATAGTTAAGAAGAGTATTTTGAAGGAGATTATTTGTGTGCAAACTCTGCTCACTGATAATTTGAAGTCCAAAGGACTTTATTATGAATTTGTTGGTGAATGTCTTCATAATACTCTATATTTACAATTCCAATAACATGCACTGGAAATTATGTCTAGGTTAAATATTTAACCAACATATTGTGTTAACATTTAAGAGAAATTTATTGTATAAACCTGCAGAATGTCTATTAAACAATTTTTAAATTAAAGAAAATTTCCAAATTCTTCCTCGATATTCATTATTCAAGAGGTAAATGTGAATTTGTTGAATAAGTGGAACCGAATTTCTACTTATTTGACTCTCAGTCATAAACAAACAAAAGAAGAAAATAGTCCCAGTTATTCAAATGTTATGCAACAAATTTTCATGGAAACTTAAATAAAAAATGTTAAAAAAATATCAAAATTCTTATTCTTGTTTACATAGTATTCTGAATAAAATATTCTTTGATATAGATTCTTTCCACCATGCGTAATGAAAGTTCAACATATGGGGCCTTTTTATGACATAAGCAAATGTTTCAGGTCTTTTACAGTATCAGTAAATTCTACAATATTTTTTTTTTAATTTTCATTAATTTAGTTTTTGAGTTGCTTTTTATAATCCTTTCAAAGTTATTTGTAAATGAAGATTTAATTGGTACGGCATTACAAGTTTAACTATTTTTTTTGTGAACAATCATTTCACCTTGAATGCTTTTTTAGAGCTTTTTATAAGTACTGACTTCCATATATAGGAGAAACAGAAAATTCAAGCAATTAAACTAAGATTTTGCAGACTTCTATCAAACAGCTGCTATATATTGAGGTATCTGATGTAAACAAGATAATTTTCAAAACAGCTTTTGATAGGTTTATCATAGTATTGATCACATGGAATTTAATAAGGTAAACACAAGTATGATTTTGGTTGAAACAAGGATGGTATTTGCATTAAATAGTGACTAATATATAAAAAAAGAAGATGTGGTATGATTGTCAATGAGACAACTATCCACAAAAGACCAAAATGAAACAGACATTTTAAAACAACTACAGGTCACCGTACGGCCTTCAACAATAAGCAAAACCCATACCGTATAGTCAGCTATAAAAGGCCCCGATAAGACAATGTAAAACAATTCAAACAAGTTTTGAAAACATGTGTGAAATTAAAAGCAAAATTTTGATCTATACATATCACATTATACAACAAAAATATATCTTGTATTAACATAAATTACACAATGACTCTTAAAAACGTGCAAAGCTTAACAAATGGGTAAACAAATAAAATGATCTATGATTTTGATAACAAAATGTGCAAAGGACTTGAGTTAATTGAAGAGAGTAAAGGTCAATAGATTTAAACATAATTTCAGGATGTAAAAATGCAATTTAAAGGCTTCCATTATGCCTTATAAATGACATTATGTTTCCTTTAGTAATTTTCAGTATACAACATATAATACTAAACCTAACCAATAAAGCAATAAAGGGAAATAAAACTTGCCCCCAACTAAAATTTAATATTGTACCCAAGACATGATAATATTCATGGACAGTTCTGATTCAAACAATAAACATATCCAAGTCAAAAAGTTAAAATTGCAATAATTTTTTTTTTTTTTTTTCAAAGACGGCCATTCTTATACAATTTTGAAATATGAAAATTCTAAACATTTTTATTATAATTTGATTTGAAGGCTTTCTAAATGGACTTCAAAATGAGACAATAACAATAGAAATACACAAAGTATATCATGTTGAAATATACCTCAACAGTTGCTTGTTGAAAATGAAAAAATAATTTAAGTAAATTAAGACACAATACAAGTGTGATATTGAAAAAGCCCTATGACCCCTATCATATAAACTTTATGATATACCTCAAGTAGATGTTTTATACAGTGGATTGATAAAGCCTTTTGGATCATAATTGATATCAATGATATGACTGATTTGTTTCAGTAAATGAAAGTCACTAGGGTCTTTTATATTGAATTTGCATGATAATTTAAAAAAAAATCAAAGTGCATTCTTATATAAAAAAGCACCTAAAATTCAAACATAATCTACCGGTAAAATAAGAACATAGAAGTCTGTAATACTAAAATGAATATAGATCTAGTATACTAAAATGTACATATATAACAAATAAGTGTTCAAAAAAACATATCTTCAATGATAATACTCAGGCAATATCCCAAAACTTTGAAATCTTTGGAAAGATGACACTGCCCTTGGTTTATGTCAATTTTTTCATCCCTGTATACTAACCAATTCAGCTGATAATGTAGTAATAACCTTGAAGGCCGTACAGTGACCTATAGTTGTTAATTTCTGTGTCATTTTGGTCTCTTGTGGAAAGTTGTCTCATTGGCAATCATACCACATCTTCTTTTTTTATATTTACATCATGTTTTTTATTAATCTACTCACCCTCCTTGACATTCTTCAGCAAGGGTTATCTACCTTACTTATGACCTTTGACTTATTGCAGAAAGAACAACAGTATCTGGGGATGGAAAAAAACAGTTATAAAGGAGATTTTAATGCATCTTCCCCCCAAAACTGGACATTTCAATAATGATTTAGCATATTCCTGAAAAGCATTCAAAATTATCTATAATGAACAATAACAAGTGAAATAACTCACTTATAAACTCTAATGAAAACAAGAAATAGCATACTAGATATAAAGCAAGTCTAATTTTAAAGATAAAGGGAAACTAGATAAGTAGGGTTTTAAGGATATTGCCTGAATATTAAAAATTCCAAAAAAAAAAAGTCTACATTAAAACATGTAAAGATTCTAAAAATAACTTACACAAATACAAGTAATGAATACAACCTTAATGTACAATACAACATATATTTTTATATCAGATTTTCATTTTAAACCTGATCATTTACACTTCTCTGTACAAAACTTCCAACTGTGTTCAACAAACTTGAAAATCCTGTTCATACTGGTCATGTACAATTACTTCAACTAAAATACACTTTCTTTTTAGGGTGAATAAAAAATGCCCATAGATCAAAAAGATTTTTTAATTAAAACAGTTAATCAAAAGTCTGAAAACTACAATTGTACGGATGCAAGTCTTTATCAATTACTAAAATTATATTTTTTAATATGAAAATTTAGCATACAAAAGTTATCTTTAAACATGGAATGCACACAACCTTTTTTGTCTGGCAAGCAAACTGTAACTTTATGTTTCTTGATATGTGATAAGGGTGATATCATCTTAATAAATTTTGAATGAAAAGAAAAAAAATATTATAAATTGTTAAAAAAGTAAAAATGACTTATAAATTACGAGTTAACTCGACTGGTTTGATTTTGTTTAACAAAATTAAGAGTACAATTCAGAAAAAAGTCAGTAAAAAAGTATACTCATTTAGTGATAAAAAATTTCAATAAAATAAAAAAAAACATATAAATTTAATTTTATTATTATGACAGAGCATATTTCAGATGGTATATATTCATAAACAGATTTTAAAAAGGTTGATGACTAATGATAGGCATATAAAAATTGTGTTGTTGGTTATTAAACTAAACAGTCAAAGTATCCTTTTTATTACCAGCCAGTACCATTTAAAAAAAAAACTTTTTGAGATTCTTTTAAAAACAAATTAAACTTATATGAATATGATCTGTAAAAATGTAGGCAGCTAAAAGGTACACGACTTAAACATTCAGTAAAATAAAAAAGAAGAAATTTCATTAAAATATATTTGGCATTACCATATGCATAAAAACATCCATCCAATCAACATCAATGTTAACTTATACAATAATATCTTCATGTATAAAAAATCAAAACTAACAAACATTTTATGCATAAGGTTAAATTTGTCAGACATCCTGTTCATTTAAAAAAATATGTGATAATGCCAGGTTTGATTTTCTTGAGTAGATATGTTCATCTTAAGTATTTCACATATTTCATTTTATCCTGTATGTTGAAGGGTTTGTCCAAATCCAAATCCTTTTGGTCCAAAATATTTTGCATAACATGCTGAAAAAAAGAAAAAAAAAGTTCTTGATAATTTTTGATAATGCTCTTTAGAAATTAATGTGATGTTTTTTTTTGCTTTTTTAAAAATCAGACATAATGCACAACTGCAGCCATTATGTGATTGACACTATGTATACAGCAAAACAAAGTGAAAGAAAGATGGAAATGTTCAAAATTGAATATTGAAGATGAATATTTAGCTATCTTGGATGGAGAACTATTGTATTCAACTGGATGTTCATACATGTATTTTAATGTAAGGTTTCTTCTTACATAAATCAATTTTGGATGTAACACGTCTTCTGATTGGCTGAAAGTGTTTTGTCTTTCTGCTCATAGACATAATTTTGTCTTATGACCATGAGGTAACCAACATTTTCTCATGATTTACTCCTTAAAATAGGAGTTTGGATTAAATTTTAAGGACTGACTAATACATGTACTTTTGTTTGTTTTACAAATTAACATAAACAAGAATGTGTCCACAGTACACGGATGCCCCACTCGCACTATCATTTTCTATGTTTAAAGGACTGTGAAATTGGAATAAATTCTCTAATTTGGCATTAAAATTAGAATGATCTTATCAAAGGGAACATGTATACTAAGTTTCAAGTTGATTGGACTTCTACTTTATCAAAAACTACCTTGACCAAAAACTTTAACCTGAAATTTGCACTATCATTTTCTATATTCAGTGAACCGTAAAATTGGGGTCAAAACTCTAATTTGGCATTTAAATTAGAAAGATCATATCATAGGGCACATGTATACTAAGTTTCAAGTTGATTGGACTTCAACTTCATCAAAAACTACCTTGACCAAAAACTTTAACCTGAAGCCAAAAACTTTAACCTGAAATTTGCACTATCATTTTCTATGTTCAGTGAACCGTAAAATTGGGGTCAAAACTCTAATTTGGCATTTAAATTAGAAAGATCATATCATAGGGCACATGTATACTAAGTTTCAAGTTGATTGGACTTCAACTTCATCAAAAACTACCTTGACCAAAAACTTTAACCTGAAGCCAAAAACTTTAACCTGAAATTTGCACTATCATTTTCTATGTTCAGTGGACCGTGAAATTGGGGTAAAATCTCTAATTTGGCATTAAAATTAGAAAGATCATATCATAGGGAACATGTGTACCAAGTTTGAAGTCGATTGGACTTCAACTTCATCAAAAACTACCTCGACCAAAAACTTTAACCTGAAGCGGGACAGACGGACGAACGAACAGACGAACGAACGAACGAACAGACGGACGGACGAACGAACGAACGGACGCACAGACTAGAAAACATAATGCCCCTCTACTATCGTAGGTGGGGCATAAAAATGTAATGAACAATTTTAAATATCCTGCTATACTTAGATAGACATCGACAATCTTCATAGACAATCTTCATAGACAGCACAAATTATTAGTTATTCTAATATGACGTCCTTATTACGCTTTGTGAACAAAGCCGTGTTCTAATGAGCACAAAATATGTTTGACACATGCGCACGAATTTACTGTGTATATTAACGTTATTTCCATCGTTATCCTTTAAAATATATACATTTAAGCAGCTAACATAAACTTTTATTATATATTTTTTATAAAACAACATATATTTACCCTGCTTGTAATTTTTAAACTTATCAAATATGAAATGTAATGCACAGACTCCTCGGGGAGGAAATGGGAAAAGCCAAACATTTTTACGGTATTTTCGTACGCTTCAACCTATAAAAATACTGTATTTGTCCTATTAGAATCGAAATAATTCCTTCATGTCATGCTCTATGCTCATTTTAACATGAGTAGGCATTATATTTGACCACATTTTACACCTCGCTAACGCTCAGTGTAAAATATCGACAAATATAATGCCTACCCATGTTAAAATGAGCATAGAGCATGACATGAAGGAATTATTTCTTAATTTTTTTTTAAATATTTCTTATATTTTGTTACAGCTTACTGCAAATTCAGATATTATTGCAATGTTTTTATTATTGCGAAAAATGGGACGGGGTCATAATCACAACAATTTAAACTCTTAATTTGAAATTGTTTATATGAAAAGAATAGGATTTTTCTCAATATCAAAAACATAACAAGAATGTGTCCAAAGTACACGGATGCCCCACTCGCACTATCATTTTCCATGTTCAATGGACCATGAAATTGGATAAAAAATATAATTAGGCATTAAAATTAGAAAGATAATATCATAGGGAACATGTGTACTAAGTTTCAAGTTGATTGGACTTCAACTTCATCAAAAACTACCTTGACCAAAAACTTTAACCTGAAACATGCACTTTCATTTTCTATGTTCAGTGGACCGTGAAATTGGGGTCAAAAGTTTAATTTGGCTTTAAAATTAGAAAGATCATATCATAAGGAACATGTGTAATAAGTTTCAAGTTGATTGGACTTCAACTTCATCAAAAACTAACTTGACCAAAAACTTTAACCTGAAACATGCACTTTCATTTTCTATGTTCAGTGGACCATGAAATTGTGGTCAAAAGTTTAATTTGGCTTTAAAATTAGAAAGATCATATCATAAGGAACATGTGTACTAAGTTTCAAGTTGATTGGACTTCAACTTCATCAAAAACTATCTTGACCAAAAACTTTAACCTGAAGCAGGACAGACGGACGAACGGACGGACGGACGGACGAACAGACGAACGGACGCACAGACCAGAAAACATAATGCCCCTCTACTATCGTAGGTGGGGCATAAAAGTTACATTTAAGTCTTAAACGACAAAATCACAATAATAAATGCATGCAATAATTTCTGAATTTACAGTAACTACAACCATATATGTAACTTACATCTACAGAAAACTTCATCTTCTTTATGGGTGAGTGTAGTAGAATCAAGTCCTTTCCCACAGGCAGTACATTTAAAACAGCTCTTGTGATATGTCTGTGAAAAAACAAATTAAAAACTGTTACAAGACAATAAGATCCTATGATGACATCATTACACCACTTGTTACGATTTAAAACTTTACAGATTGTTAGAGGACCTGTCTAGAGTGGAAGCCTTGTCTTCTAGATGCTAATTTCTTATTTGTATTTTTTGGTTGGTCACATAGACATATTCAGCATTTTATTATTTCTGGGACTTTATTGGCAAAGTGCTGGCAGGTGCATTTAAAACCAATCTAAATTGACTAGGATTGTCAGTTTTCCTGCCAAAGGTTATCTCTGTGCACTCCTAATTCCTCCACCACAAAAAAAGCCAATAAAGTGGTGTTTAACAACAATCAATCCTTTCATTTCATATCTCATTGTCTGTAATGGCTATGTTACTGGTTCTACGTAATCTCAACAAATGATGATAGCAAACTTCAAATATCCTTAATAAATATAATAAAATCTCTGTTTGCCTTACATTGTATCTACAAGCATTTTAAATCAGTATGTTATAAATGAAAAAAATGAAATATATGACACAATTTTTTATTTCATGTAAGAAGTCCATTTTGTAAATAATTAAAAAATTTTATTCTAATTTTATTTAAACAAAAGCTAAGAATGAAACAACAGTAAAGAGATAACTTTCTCATGAAATTGGTATTCAGTGAGAGGAAAGACTATAGCAAAGTATATAAAGGATTAAATAGACAAAATACATCCAAAGGAATTAAATGCACTTGTTCAAAGCATAGAAAGCTGTCTCTTTGATGCATTTGAAAAGCTTAATTTTGATTTAATTTTGATATATATTATTTATTATCAATTACAATAATTGCACCAGGAATCTTTAATCAATAATGTTAATGAAAACTGCATGCACATAGATATCTCTCTCAAGTAAAAATAGAAATGATACATTTTCTAGGTTAAAATAGAATTGAAACTAATACTGTGGATTCACAAATTTTTGTGGATAACAATTTTCGAATATTGAAGGAAACCATACACCTGGGATATTTTATTTCATGGTTTTACCAATGTCGGCATTTATACCAATAGAAAATGTGTACTTGGTTGGAAATTTGAATTCGTGATTAACCTCCACCCATGAAATCTACAATATCAAACCATAATTAATGAATCCACAGTAAACAGATCTCATTTTCAGAAGAAAAATTTATAATAGAGTCTTTCTAGTACAAATGTATCAGCATTCATATATAAACCTAAAAAGAATGCAAGTTTTATATCTAAGTTTTTAGATTACAACAATAGATTTCAGGAGATACAAATAATTTGCAACAGTGTTAACCTGATGATGATCTGCAGATGGATTTTCATCCTAGCAAAGAAAGAAACTATCTTAATATAGGAAGTGAGGCATAGGATAACATAAAATTACAGAGTTTATCTTATTCAATACAACCAGAGAATATCACTAAAATGCGCTCAACTTTTAACAACTTACAACAAATGTAAAATAAAGATAACGAGGGTTTTTTAAGAACTGAATGCTTCTTTTTGTTATTTTATATCAGTGTACAAGCATTTACTGCAGGTTCTTTTGTAGTTTGAATATAAAAGTAATTTCCTATAAGGGTAAATTCGGTAAATAAATATACTTCATCAGGGATCGCTCATTTATGGGAGAGAGCTCTGTATAAAACTAAGGTCCTGTGCTCTTCTAATTGGTAAATTATGTTTATAATAGATAATATTTTATAAATGGATCAAAACAACAGTTAAAATATTTTTTTTAAAAGTGATGAAATTACATTCTCTTTACAACAGGGTTGAAAAGTAATGAAGGTCGTCGGTAAAGGAATTAAGTTTGAATCTACAGTGTTTGTAAACAAGGCCATGTGAATGCCCAAAAATGTCACATGACCCTATGTCTTTATTGTTGCAAAAGATAGGCCTACAATTGTACTTTCATAAATGATATATCAAAGCTTTCTAATTTTTAAAGGTAAATCAGGTATACATTTAATTCAAGACATAGAATAGCATTAAAGTCAATGGGAGATTTTTTTCTGAATTTACACCTATAAATTTCTGTATTTGTCTCCCCTTTTCCATGTCCCCATTAATTCTTATCATTTACTGTTGATTGAAGACCCAGCTTTGAATTATCTAAGGCTTACCTGTCCTCCTCCAAATACTTTCTCTGCAAAGTAGACAGCTTTGCCACACCTAGGACAAATGTCCCCACCCCCTATTACAGCATTTTGTTTTGTATCAGGAAGCAGTGGTGCAGCCTGGGCAATAGATAGGCTGGATACATTTCTGTAATAAATATAAATGTATTCTTCATAAAATCATGTATTCTATAAATATGAGTTTGAAGTTGCATATGTGGAGCCCTAAACATTACATGTATTTTTAAGTATTTTGATTAATAAAAAAATCATGTTTTGTTGTTCAGTAAGTGTGGTTTGTTGATGTGGTTCATAAGTGTTTCTCATCGCTTGTTTTTTTATATACATTAGACTGTTGGTTTTCCTGTTTGAGTTGTTTTACTCTAGTCATTTTGGGGCCCTTTATAGCTTGCTGTTAGGTGTGAACCAAGACTCTGTGTAGAAGTCTGTTTTATATACATTAGACTGTTGGTTTTCCTGTTTGAGTTGTTTTCCACTAGGATTTTTGGGGCCCTTTATAGCTTGCTGTAAAGTGTGAACCAAGACTCTGTATAGAAGGTCTGTACGTTGACTTACAATTATTTACATTTTACACATTGTGACTTTTAGTTAGTTCTGAAGCCTCTTTTTGATCAATGATTCTTTTTTAAATGTAAAACCAATAAACCATGCATTATGTTTTATGGAAAATATTCCCCATATCAAGCTTACTCTCTAGTAACTTCATCAGGATTTCCTGTATCCATGGACAGTCCAGAAGCTCCTCCTGCGAATCCATATCCTTTAGGTCCAAATAGCTTCCCGTAACAATTCTTACAGTAAACATCATTGCCATGATCTGTACAGGTAGTACTATCTAACATCTTGTTACAGTTACCTGGGAAAGTAGTATTAACATGAGTCAAGTTTATTCTAATATATAACACCCTAAATTTCGAAGCTTATGGTTATATCCAGGAATAAACCTTATAAAATAAATGTTCTTTTTCTTTTCTCTTCTTTTCTTTATTTTTACAATTGTAATCCTTGACACAAGTTTTTATGCTTTAAAACCAAGAAAATGCTGTTCCTTGAATTTTGACATTTATAATTTTTAGTAATTTGCATATTTCCAGTAAAAAACCATGATTAGATCCATCCAAAAAATCTGCTAATGAGTTTTTCTACATATTGTGTATAATTTAAAGTTTGTATTTCCAGCCCATGATATTGTATAATTACCACATCTTAGGCAAAGCTTGTAGCATTTCCTGCCAATTGCATTGAATTCTTACCACATCTTGAACAAAGCTTGTGGTGTTTCCTGTCGTTTGCATTGACTTATTATAATTACCACATCTAAGGCAAAGCTTGAGGTATTTCTTGGCCATGGCATTGCCTACATACCACATCTAAGGCAAAGCTTGAGGTATTTCTTGGCCTTGACATTGCCTACCTACCACATCTAAGGCAAAGCTTGAGGTATTTCTTGGCCATGGCATTGCCTACCTACCACATCTAAGGCAAAGTTTGAGGTATTTCTTGGCCTTGGCATTGCCTATCTACCACATCTAAGGCAAAGCTTGAGGTATTTCTTGGCCATGACATTGCCTACCTACCACATCTAAGGCAAAGCTTGAGGTATTTCTTGGCCTTGACATTGCCTACCTACCACATCTAAGGCAAAGCTTGAGGTATTTCTTGGCCATGGCATCAACTACTTACTACACCTAGGACAAAGCTTGTGGTATTTCTTGGCAATGGCATTGCATACCTACCACATCTAAGGCAAAGCTTGTGGTATTTCCTGTCAATGGCATCAACTACTTACCACACCTAAGGCAAAGCTTGTGGTATTTCTTGCCCATGGCATTGACTTCCTCAGCAAAGTAAACACTTTTTCCACATTTAGGACACATGTTTCCCCCTCCAAACTTTTCACTACCATTGATCAAGGGTGCAGCCTGAGCTTTCTGATAAGTAGATACATCCCTACAAATTAAATGAAATGTCCTTCAATTTTCTTACTCTTTTTTCCCGATCACTATATCTGTATATAAAATATCAGTAAATTTGTTCAAGTCTTTTTCTAAAAATCTATTGATTTATTGGGTACAATATTTGGATTGTAAATTTCAAAACTCAATAGCATATCTTTTTGTTTTAACCATTTTTGTACTTATATGAACTGCACTTATGTTTCAGTTAGTTTTTTATATTTATCAGCATGAAGGTATTTTAGACAACTTACAGAAAAATTAATTCAGAATTTCCTATAAAAATAAAAAAATTCTGTTTTATTTACCATTTCAATTCATGTTTCACATTTCAATTGGATTGTTAGTTTTATTTTGTTTAGTACCTCTAGGTTTTTTTTTGTTATTATGAGTTAATGCACTATATAAAATCTTTTAAATTATTCATGTATATAATTTCATTGATGTTAAGCCGAATAATAATATACCTTGTAGTAATCTCCCCTTTAACGCCAGTATCCATGTTTAATCCAGAGGCTCCACCTGCAAATCCGTAACCCTTAGGTCCAAAACTTTTACCGTAGCAGGCCTTACAATAAATCTCTCCGTCGTGATCGTTACATGTTGTACTGTCTAATAATTTCTTACAACTATCTGTTAATAAACATGAAAATAATCAAATTCATACCATCGATTGAAATTCCTGGAAAAATAATTCACTGAGATTAATCAAAATAGACTATAATTTAGGCACCTTACTTACATAAATAATTAGATATTTCCAAGCCAGCTTTGTCAAAAATCAATTATAACAAAGGTCAAGCAACATTAACATTATTTTTATTAAGTTTCTTTATAATCTAAAAGAAATAAAGCAATAAAACTCGGGAAGAAAGACATCTTGCTTTTGAAGTATTGTCTTTGGAATTTTGAAACATAATATCCTGGTCGGGATCAGGTGACATAAATATAGGATAAAACATGAAAAGAAATGTTATAAACAATTTATTTCCATACTTCTATATACAGACTTGTTTAATCATAACTTTTAATAATCCATTTCCCATTTTCAAATTCATCAAAGATAGCTTCTTTTCTGCGTAAAAAGATGTATCCTCATTATATATAGTCGTAAATATTGTGAACAATAGAATATAATCCTCTATTTATACCATATATGTAGTAGCAACAATTGTCTAATTAGAATTGAAGAGACAAGATTAAAATAAATCAATATATGATAAAACCGCGGAGATAATATGAGAACAATAGGTCTTTTGTGTTCGATACCTCATAACTGATGATTAGTGCTCTAATGTTAGGAAAACTGGTCAGAAACAGCTGATACTTAATTATCTTCATCATATCAATATAGAAAATGTTTCATTCTGCAGTATATCTTTTGAATATTTTCTAATTAGCACAGTTCTTGGATATGGGGAGAACTGCTGGTCAACAAACTTTCAACAGTTTTCAACGCCATGATACATGTAATGGCTAATATTTAAAATAAAGATGAACAAAATGAGCTACCCAACCAGGCAACAAAACCAGTCAAGTAGTCAACATTCAGTTGTCAACAATTTTGATACATGTGTCTATTTGGCCTTTTTAACTTGTTTTAATCAAGCGCTACTGATAAGTCTTTTGTAGAAGAAGCATGCGTCTTGCATACCGGTACATAATTTTATTTTAGGTATCTATCTATTTTCACTGAACTAGTAAACATTTTTTTAAGGGACCAGCTGAAGCCTGCTTCAGGGTGCAGGATTTTTTGGCAATAAGAAAGTTTGATAGCCTTTAGTCATTGGTCAATTGTTGTCTCTTTGACACATTCCCCATCTCCATTCATGTTGATGTATGTACAACAGATACTTACGACAACTTAGACAAATTTTGTGCCACTTTTTTCCTAGTGCTCTTTTTTCCTCAGCAAAGTAGACCTGTTTACCACATCGTGGACAACCATTAGCTGATCCGAACCTAGGCTTCTCTGTTCCGTTGTTTAACTTGGGTGCTATTTGGGCTGTCTGTATGTGTGACACATTACTGAAAATAAAAAAATACAATAACATATCATCTGAACTTTTAAAAAAAAGGTATTTACAAAACTGTATTAGATTATACAGTGACCTTCCGTTGTTAATTTCTGTGTCATTTGGTCTCTAGTGGAGAGTTAATCCCATTGGGCCAAATTATTTGGTAATCATACCACATCTTCTTTTTTATAAAGCTTTAGATGTAAAATAGTAATATATCTTTTATGGCGTTTTTTAACAGAGCCAAAATAGTCATAAACAGCGATAACATTAATTTAAAATATGTACCAGTTGGTAATGCAGAGTTATTTTTATTATTTATTAATATGTGAAACAACTTTTTTGTATTTGTTTCAAATTTATTTCAGTTAAAACATCACCTGTAAACTATTTTACAACTGTTGGCCTTAATATTAGTGTTTTGTACAATTGTGTTTGATAAAATGGCTCTGGACATAGCCGGAAAATATTTTACAATTACAGAGGCAAATTTATGGCAGTATACATTTGAATAAAATAGTTATATGTTTCATGTTTTTGAAACCTTGTATAATGTCTGTACCTGGTAACTCATATAGTGTTTATTTCCATTAATTCAAACCATAAACACATCAATGGAACATTCTAATGCAACAACGTTTGTAACGTTCATTTTGATTGGATAACGTCACTTTCTTACATGGCATCAATTGACAATTGATGCTATGGGACGTACGCGCAAGCGCAGACGGCATATGACAGATTTTAAATACATGTTTTAACGTTGTTTTCTGTCAGTTTCATTAGAATGGAGATAACAATATTGTATTTTAAGCTCCGACCGCATCAATTTGGGATTTGATGGTCGCAAATAATCGTTAACGGTCTCCGCTAACGCATCGCCAGTAAACTTAATTTGCGACCATCAAATCCCCAATTGATGCTGTCGGAGCTTAAAATACAAAACAGTTATCTCCTAAATGGATATCAACAAGATAATTGGTGACAAAAATACACAATAAAGCAAATATTGTACCTACTTACCAAAAACATTATTGCAACAGTGTATTAATCAGAAGAGAAAAATACATAATAAAGCAAAACATATCACTATTCAGTAATACTAAGAAATCAGAACAAACTGGTTTGTCATTTAATAATGGCTATCAAGTTTAACCTAACCATGGATTTTATATATATATCATAAAAAAGCTATATGCATTGATTTTGTATTATAAAGAAAGCTTTTTTTTTTTTTTATTAAATAACATTCTTCTATACTGTGGTTTAATTTTAATTTGTGGATAGTGGAAAAATGTAGTTTCATGCATGGATATATTTCATCAAGGTTTTGCCAACCTATTATAGTAAATTTGAACCTAAAATTGAATTTTAAATCATTACATAGTTACAAGCAAAGTTAAAAGGTCCTATACCAAAGCAATCTTAATTTACCATCATGAAACTGACTTGCTTTTTTGAGACATCATTCAAGAGGCATAACTCTGGAAAAGAAATTGTGGCAAACTTAACCTGTATTTTATGGTAATAAGCTCATAATTTTGGAACAATATGAAATCTTCTCACAATTACAATTTAGTTCTCATCAGGAAGACTTTTTCCATTTTGAAAATTCAAAAGCATAAATTTGGAAAAGCTATTGGGACAACAGTGATAAAATGTCACGTGTATGTAAATTTGTTAACTTATAAGGTTAGAGGTCTTAATCATTTGATATGGTACAAAGGGATAAAATTACTAAACTAAATAACACTTTTTTGAAGTATGAAATGAGGGCAAAGGTTAATGTTGTACCCCTCTTAAAAGAATTGCAGAGGTGATGAACCTTTATACACCGGCCATCATAGGTTTTAGAAATAGACTAAAATAACCATCTTGTACTGCCAGAAGGTGTTGGCTTACTTGACTTACTTATTTAAGCTTAACTTTCTTGATTCAAATTCTTAGATATTTTCTAAATTTCTAAGTTATGAACTTGCTTATCAACAACAAAATTACACCCAAGACACAATGATGATGGCTTAGGCATAAATTTTATATTCCTTAATTATAAGAAAACATTGAACTAGACGTAACCATCTAAAAATATGCCAAAAACAAGAATATTTCTATATGATTATATCTGGCCCTCATGCCCTTATTATCACAATTCTATTAATCTTTAAATCTGAGCGAAAACCCAAAATTGTCACAAATTTTAAAAGTTTAAATAATAATAAAACATGAGTACTATGGTTCTAGCTGTTTTGACCACAACTTCATGATAAACTACCATCTATAAAAATTTAACCTTTTTTTAAATCTGAACTTTTATCTATCTTTACCCACAGTTTAACCTCATAATTCTGATATGGGGACAGGTCAAAGGACATGAACAGTAAATGGACGGATGAAAAGATAGAATAACATAATAGCTTCATTGGAAGCTTCAGACCGTTTTCTGCTCTTTGATCAGCTTAAAATTGTTGTCTCTTTGACAGACTCCCAACTTCCATTCTCAATTCCTTAGAACTACTCTCTTAGGAAGGGCAAACACAATATCCAATCATTTTCAACAATACAATTACTCCCATAAACCTTATTCCAAATTCAACCCTTAAATAAATATAAAAATAAATCGTGGTATCCTCATTTAAAACTTACCTCCCCATTCATGTTTTTACACATGGTCTAAAGACCACTGGTCAAGTTTGTTAAAACAAAACAGTCAGATGACAGTTTAATCCTCAATGTGAATTAAAATTTATAAGTATAATCCAACACTATTTAAATTAGTCAATATTCTACACTTCAGTTAAATTTTCTATTTCTTTTAATATGTTCATCAGCAAATATTCTTCCATTTAAGCACTCTCATATGTATTTTTTTAATCTATGAATTTCTATTAAACTCGCATACAAGTTAACGCAAAAAAAAATGTTTCATTATTTTATAAATTATGTTTTTCTAGCTATTATGGCACTAGAAAATCAATTTTAAATTATATGCATAGATTATTATCCTTCAGAATGGTATAATCCCAAGTAAAAACCATCTGTCGAGTTTAAATAAAGTTAGTAACTGTTTGAAACTGTGGTATTTTTTCTGACGAAATGTACACAAATTATCCAAACCACATTGCTAGCCTATTGTTTACAATGTATTATCCCACTATAAATAAATTTCTGTGAGCAGAATCCAGATTTTTCTGACTTTCTCAACAATACAATAAACAAACGTTAGAACGTAATGACATCTCACAAGATTTATATCCGATTCATAAATATTTATTTTGAAAATGAACCTAGAAGTTTAAAGAATACCAGGGGAAGGCAAGAAATTGATAATATCCATACTTTTAATTATGTTTCTACGACTTGACAATTTCCAGGTGATAATGTAACAATGCTGTCCATGGATTCATTGATTAATTAATTCCACCATGGCACATAACTTTAATGAAATTGAAGTGATTATTTATGCTATGCAGGTCTCATCGTACTGATTTCACTAGAAACAATTCAACTTTGTTTTACAATTACTTGACAGTATATTAAATGCATGTTGAGTTATTGCACTTTGCATGCTCTAGTCTGTCTATTGCTGATTGAGATATGTCATGTACATCCCAAATTAACCTATATTTTAAAAGCCTAAAATAGGCAATAGAAAATCAGATGAAATGACTTTTGGTTACAATGAAACACTGGATTCATGAAATTATGAAAACAAAACTTGAACAATGGGATTAGTTAGAACCGAATATTTGTCAAAAATTTTAAATAAAGAAAGATATTATATTTTCTTAATTACTAAGGTTTTTATTATTGCGAAAAATGCGACAGAGTTGTAAACATGGTAAACGCAATAATTAAAACTCACATTTTGAAATATTTTATATGAATTACTTCCACATTGTGCATGAAGAGTTGAAAGGCTTTTTTTTTAAATGTGATAATCACTAGCTTTCATTTCATTTAAATTTTGAAAAATATTCTTATATTTTCATAGCAAATTTTCAAAATAAAAAAATTATATTCAAATTTTGATTCTGATACTAAAATTTTAATCATTAAAATTTTAAAAATTGTCTATAGAGATAAAAGAGTCTTTTTATATGCATTCAAATAACATGTGGATTCAGTTCAAATTTTGCTTTGATCTGATTTATAACTCAAGAGATGATTACCTCATGTACCTTGTGAAACCAAATAGTGCTGCCCAGACAACATTCATCATACTTTGTGCCAGATTTACGTAAATCAATCTAACATGCCTTAACTTTATACAATGTTTCTAAAATAAAAACCTATAATCTGGAGATACCTATTTTTGGAAAAAACTGATTAATGATCCTTCGTCTCATTTTCATTTCTGGAAGTCTTTACAATTAGTTCACCATGAATTATTATGAATTATTATATCAAGAAATAATTGTTTATTCCATCGTTCTATCATATGCAAGAATTTAGGTAGCATCTTTATCATTATGTCCATATGATTTCACTGATCAATATCACAAAGATTTTCATGTTCTATAATTACTGGTTACAAATGTACATAATCGTCTGTGACCAACTTTAATCATATTTATATATTACTATTTTTCAAGACATGTACTATTCTAAAATAATCTTATAGAAATGATCAGCTGCTGTCATGCAATTTCAATTGATTTTTGAAAAAGACACATTCTTTTAATCATATCAAACTCAATTAATATAACAGTTATAAATAAAAAATACCTGAAAATATGTGTCATTAATTTTAATTAATCTACAGTGTAACACTCATCAATATATATAGTTATCAAAGGTACCAGGATCATAATTTAGTACGCCAGATGCGCGTTTCGTCTACATAAGACTCATCAGTGACGCTCATATCAATATATTATAAAGCCAAACAAGTACAAATTTGAAGAGCATTGAGGATCCAAAATTCCAAAAAGTTGTGCCAAATACGGCTAAGGTTATCTATGCCTGGGATAAGAAAATCCTTAGTTTTTTTGAAAAATTAAAATTTTTGTAAACAGGAAATTTATCAAAATGACCACATTATATAAAAGACAGTGATTGGAATTACAAATGGATATAAATATAAATATATTTACATTGAACTGCACAAAATGGTTCAGTAATTGTGGCCACTTTACTGACAAGTTACAGTTTTACAAGTGCCACAGTGCCACTATCAGGTTGTTTTTTAGACTAATGTATTTGAATGTTCCTTTGTTATCTTTTGCTTCTATAGATGGAAGCAAGAAGAGACTAGAAAACAGAGTGACTGTGTGTGTGTTTTATTTTTTTTTTAGAGATAAATGTTTTACAATCTCTTCTTTTTAGGAAGTTTTAGTTATACATACTGTTATAAATGGGTATTGATAATAATCTCAAAGAAACAACACATTTTATATTTCTAAATTTTATTGGGATCAATATCTGAAAACCTGAAAAATAATGGTCTTAGATGATTTTCATACACTAAGACAACTTTGGCAAACTCAATTTGGGGAGATCAAATTGCATATGTTTATAATAAGTACCAATTTTATCAGATAACATAACATTTAACATAACGTCTATCAACTTATCAAGTTGACATAGCGGTAAAATTCAACTGTCAGTGAACAGGCACTTCGATCACGATTTTCACGGGTCTACATTAAATTCACACTTTCAGGGGATAATGGGTTTATAAAACATGTTTGTCGTTACCTATTCATTCAGTCTCAGTGTTATTTGACACATCTTTTGGGTAGTTTTCCCTTAAATTCCATCATGGCGAGTGCTTGTTTACGTATATTGGAAGTTGCCATTCCAACGAATGGTCACTTCCGGGTAACGGTACTTCTTTATAAAGTTATAATAATACATAAAAGTATTATTAAGATATGATTAAATTACTTGCTGGCCTTCCTTTTACTGTGTAGGATATTTAATAATAGGAAATAATTACGTTAAGTACGTTTTTGTGTAGCGCCGTTAAGGAACTATTTTGTGATTTCAATGACGTCATATAGTAACGTAGGTGATAAGGCTACGAGTATGGAATTTTAAGGTTTATATTTATTATGTCACTTATTTATTGGAATTAAAGGCAAACTTTCGCGATTTTATGGATTTATAACGACATTTTGGGACATGAGCCAGAGTTTTCCTTAGTATTTCAAAGTTATAGTAGATTTTCAGTTCTGTGAGTCGCGGATGTATTTCACCGTCAAGTATAAATACGGCGTCGCACTAGCACTTTGGCATATCGTATCTGGCTATCAAGCAGAGCAGTACAATAAACCAAACAAACCCTTAAAGTCAAGCAAGCTATTTAGGTACAGGATGCATTTCGATATACAGCTATTTCACCTTAAGCTATGCGATAGCATTTCAAGCCTTTATTTATCTTTTTACATCTTTTGGAATATTTAACTAAAAGCTCACATAAGGACGTCTAGGAACCAAATATCGCTTTTATAAATATTCCCGCTTAAGCAGGTCTTCAACAGGAAGTGGCTTCATATTAAAACAAGATGAGGAACCAGTTCAATGTTTACAATTTCTCATAGCAGTTTTTGGCAAATTACACAAATTATTAAAGATGTAAAGATACGATGTCCCACCACGTTCACAACTTTCTTATATCGTAGTTTAATGAAATACGTATATTTCATTCTCTCATTATTGTATTGATAGGATAAAGTCTTGTAAATCTGTATTTATAAGTTATATCTGGGGTTCGGAAGGCCAGCATCTTACTATTACAAATTATGGTTATACTATGTTATTGCTGATATTTGCATGCGTTATTTATTGAGATATACATGCCTACTGGATTTCAAGCCTTTATTTATCTTTTTACATCTTTTGGAATATTTAACTAAAAGCTCACATAAGGACGTCTAGGAACCAAATATCGCTTTTATAAATATTCCCGCTTAAGCAGGTCTTCAACAGGAAGTGGCTTCATATTAAAACAAGATGAGGAACCAGTTCAATGTTTACAATTTCTCATAGCAGTTTTTGGCAAATTACACAAATTATTAAAGATGTAAAGATACGATGTCCCACCACGTTCACAACTTTCTTATATCGTAGTTTAATGAAATACGTATATTTCATTCTCTCATTATTGTATTGATAGGATAAAGTCTTGTAAATCTGTATTTATAAGTTATATCTGGGGTTCGGAAGGCCAGCATCTTACTATTACAAATTATGGTTATACTATGTTATTGCTGATATTTGCATGCGTTATTTATTGAGATATACATGCCTACTGGACAAGAATAAAAGTCACTCTTTTACGCTGGATTCTTCATTTATATATGATTATGCTGGAGTCAACAAACTACACTCAAAACAAGACAAAGTAACGGAACACTATCAATAAGCAATCATACGGAATTAAAAGTACACTCGACCCCTACTCGCCCGCCTGTAACAAACTGGTGTCAGAAGTGGGATGTCACAGTCCAAAGTGGCATCCAGGATGCGAACCTCACATTTATTTTTAAATTCAACTATCTACTAGTATACCAATTTAATATGTCAACGTCTACGATAAAGATGGATCTTAACGTGGTGGAAATTTAATTTTATTACAATAATTATTGTACGTTATATATATATAGGTTAAAATCAGTCTAAGTCTCAACATGGCCGAGTCGCCAGATCTGGAAATCAGATTTAGATCGGAAGAGAGAGAAAAAGAAGTAAGGCATGAGAGAAATACCGAATTTGCGGACGCAAATGAAACTTTAGAAGAACACAGAGCAAATGTATACGCACATGGGGAGGGAGACGTAAATAGAGAATATGGCATGTCTGGACAAAGAGGACAAAGGGGGATAAATACTGACGGATTCCGATACAACAACCCACACACAGTCTCTATTAGACCAGAACCATATGATGGAGGAGAGGATTGGGAGGAATATATTTCACACTTTGAGGTGTGTGCCGAACTTGGGAGATGGCGGGACGCAGACAAAGTATTAGCGCTAGCGGCAGCATTAAGGGGACCAGCAAGGACATTTTACATTAGTTTAGAACAGACGGAAAAACGGGATTACGGTATTTTGACTCAGAGATTAGGATTACGATTTGGGAGTACAAGGCAACAAAACAGATGGCTTTCTCGTCTTGAAATGAGAAAAAGGAACCCAGGAGAAGCAATAGCGGCGTTGGCGGACGATCTACGCCAGATGGCTCAGAGAGCTTATATTGATCTTGATGCAAGGGCTCAGGAAGTATTGGCACTTAACCAGCTGTACAAAAGCGTTACACCTGAAGTAAAATACCAATGCACTAACCAGGGATGTAGAACTGTTGCAGGAGCTGTAGAGGTAATAGAAAGATATGAAGCTATAATAGGAGATGGCTCAGAAAAGAAGAAAGGCAGTGTCAGAATGACAACAGATACACATTTAGGAGAAGCATCTAATTTTCCACAGGAACCTTCGGAAAACCAATTTCACGATAGCATTGATGGACTAACAAGGAGGATTTCACAGCTTGAAGGTACAAAACAGAATTATAGCAACTCTTGGCAAAATAATAATAACAGAAGGCCTCAATGGGGAAATACTAATAACAGGCAAGCTAAATGCTTCATTTGTGAGAGCACAAGTCACTTATGTAGATATTGTCCATTTTATCTTCGATACAAGCAAGAAAATGCAAGACATGACAATACTGGAGGACAGCAAGGCTCCAAGGACCAGGATAACAGAAACTCACAAAGTCTCAACCAGGGAAACTTCAGTTCCCCATTGGCTCGATAGACCGGGAACCAGTGGGAAATTTACGGTCACAGGAATTAAGTCACAATATTAGGATAGGACAAATGGGAAATACATGTGGTATTTGGGATAACGGATTTTATACTAAAGGATACCTACAAAACTTACCTTTGACAATATTAATAGACAATGGATCAACCTCTTCTATATTAAATTATAAAATTTACAGACAGTTAGCTGATGTACTGAAAAACGCAATACTAGAACCAAGCACATATAAACTTTTTGATGTAAATGGCAATCCTTTATGCTCATACGGGACACTTAAACAAAAACTCACTTTAGGGACAGCAGATTTTAACACAGAATTTCTGGTCTGTGATATCAAACAAGATGCGATCTTGGGGCAGGATTTTCTATTGGATCATATAGACAAAATTGATTATAAGAGACAGATATTATCTACAAAGGATACAGATATACGTTGCTGGATAGGAGGAGAAGCAAATGCAATATGTAGAGTCATTGTAAAGGAGACAGTCACTTTGCCGGGAAAATCTAAAATGCTCATTCCAGTAATAATAGAAAATGCAGAACACTTAGGACCACTGGGATACGTTGATAAAACTCAGAAAAAGGAAACAGAACATAACATCACTAGGGGAATTTTAGATCCACACCAGGAAGACATTAGAGTACAATTAATTAACTTTCGGGAAGAACCAATTACTGTACATGCTAAGGAACAGATAGGTGTATGTGAGTCGTACTACGAAATGCCAGCGGTAGGAGTATGCAATTACATTGGAACAGAAGGGACCAGTTCAGACAAGCTACCATCACATATTGAGGACCTATTTAACAGAAGTATTGTACATTTACAGGAAAAAGAAAAGCAATACCTGAAGGAACTTCTTCAGGCATACTCAGACGTTTTTGCAAAATCAGCGGATGATTTAGGGAGGACTAATAGAGTACAACACAGGATAAATACAGGAACTGCACATCCGATAAGACAAGCACCTAGGAGGCTACCATTGGGGAAAAGGGAAATAGAAAAAAAGGAAATAGTCAAAATGTTGGACCGAGGAGTCATTGAACCATCAAACAGCCCTTGGAGTTTTAGGACCGTACTTATAGCCAAGAAGGACGGAAGTACAAGAGTATGTGTGGACTATAGAGCTTTAAATGAAGTGATCATTAACAAAGACGCCTATCCCTTGCCTCGTGTGGACGACTGCTTAGATTCGTTAGCAGGAGCCAAATGGTTCGGATGTCTAGACTTAAATCAAGGTTTTTATCAGGTGGAGCTCTATCCAGATGACAGAGAAAAGACCGCATTTTCGACCAGTCAAGGACTCTTTCAGTTTACAGTCACCCCATTTGGCTTAGCCACTAGCCCAGCAGTTTTCGAAAGATTAATGGAGGACGTACTTAGAGGACTTCAGTGGGAGGAATGTCTCTTGTACATGGATGACATAATCGTTCCAGGGGCAACGTTTGAAGAAGAACTACTTAGGCTAGAGCACGTATTTCAAAGAATGAGGGAAGCAAACTTAAAATTGAAACCATCAAAATGCATTTTGTTTCAGAAAAGCGTCAAATTTCTTGGGCATGTAGTCTCAGAGCAAGGAGTTCAAACCGATCCTGAGAAAATAGAAGCAGTTCAAAAATGGCCAGTTCCACGGAATGCAAAGGAAATAAAGAGCTTTTTAGGACTTTGCTCCTATTATCGGAAATTTGTTAAGGGTTTTGCTGATCTATCCAGACCTTTACATAAAGCATGTGACAAGGGGACGAAATTTATTTGGACAGAAAACTGCCAGCTTGCTTTCAACTCACTAAAAGAAGCACTAACTACACCACCAATATTGGTTTACCCAGTTACAGACAAAACCTTCATTTTGGACACCGACGCCAGTAATTACGCAGTAGGAGCCGTCCTCTCACAGGAACACGATGGTCGTGAGCATGTTATTGCATACATGAGCAAGGCACTCAATAAGCATGAAATTTCATACTGTACGACTAGAAAGGAGCTACTAGCTGTAATCATTGCCTTGAAGAATTTTCATCCATACGTCTATGGTAGACCAGTTTTACTCAGAACTGACAATGCAGCCGTCAGTTGGCTTCAAAGTCTGAAGGATCCTACAGGTCAGGTAGCAAGATGGCTTCAGACATTAGGAACATATAATTTCAAAGTTACTCATAGGGCAGGAAGGAAACATACAAATGCTGACGCAATGTCAAGGAATCCATGTAAGTCATGTAAACATCAAGAGGATTTAAATCAAGCTGAAAACGATAATGATACGGAGAAAAGTGAAAAACCTGTAGAATGCCATTCAAATTTAGAAAAACAAGAAGAAACAGTAAAACACTTTGCTACACCCCTCACGGAAGCAGATGAAACAGCAGGTATCACTGAAATTACAGGGCTAATTCCAGGAAATATCCGAGCTGTAACAAGGAGTGAACTCAAGGAACAACAGAATGAAATGAAAGTCAATGAGGCACTTTTAGGGGGTTGGGAACCATCGGAAATAAGACAACAGCAATTAGAAGATGACAATATTGGGAAAGTATTTGCAGCATTTGAAAGCGGATCTCAGAAACCACCATGGGAAAGTATTTCAAGTGGAACATCAGCATTGAAAACTCTTTGGGGACAATGGAACAGATTAGAATTGCATGGAGGAGTTTTATACAGAAGGTTTGAGACAAACAATGGCCAAACAGCCCGAAAACAAATGATTGTTCCTAAGAGTCGAACACAAGAGCTGTTACACTATTTTCATGACGTACCATCAGCTGCTCATTTAGGTGTGGACAAGACACTGGAAAAGCTCAAGAACGGATTCTATTGGCCTAACATGAAGGAATATGTTCAAGCATATTGCCGTTCATGCGACAGTTGCTTTGCAAGAAAACCAAAGAAAGAATCAACTAAAGCACCTTTGGGTACCTATGTCTCAGGAGAACCAATGGAAAGAGTAGCATTAGACATTTTTGGACCATTGCCATTAACAAAACGAAACAATAAGTACATCTTAGTCATTTCAGATCTTTTTACCAAATGGACAGAGGCTATAGCCCTACCAAATGAGGAAAGTTCAACGATTTGTACCGCATTTATAGACCATTTCGTAACAAAATTTGGAGCCCCTCTACAACTACACTCAGATCAAGGAAGAAACTTTCAAGCCGATATTTTCCAGAGAATGTGCAATCTACTAGGCATTCATAAAACCAGAACTACGAGTTTCAGACCACAATCCAACGGTGGTGTGGAACGTTTTAATAGAACACTTGCTTCTATGTTATCGATGTACTGTAAACAAAAACAAGATCAATGGGACCAGTATCTACAACAGGTGATGATGGCATACAGATCTTCCGTACATGCATCTACTTCCAAGACACCAAATTCTATGCTCTTTGGAAGGGAGGTAACTTTACCGCTGCAGGCTGTGATCCCAAAGCCAGATACTGAAATTCAAGAAAACCGGTCGCCAGATGAGTATGTGGCACACCTACAAAATAAATTAAAAGAAAATCATGCATTTGCAAGGAAAGCACTCAAAAAGGTCTCTATATATCAGAAAAAGAGATATGATCTTAACGCCAAGAAAAGAATCTTTAAAAGGGGGGAAGCTGTCTGGATCTACGACCCAATAAGGAAAAAGGGAGTATGCTCAAAACTCACACCTAAATGGAAAGGACCGTTTATAATTGAAAAGAGAATAGATGATGTTACTTACCGAGTAAAAAGAAGCTTGAGGCAGCCGTCGACTGTATATCATGTGGATCGTTTAGCACTGTATCAAGGGAGGAATGTACCATCGTGGGCAAGCAGATTTCGAAGAATGATGAATTTAGAGGAAGCAAATAACGACCAGCAATTGGATAAGCCAGTTGGCTAAATGTTGGAGGAATATTAAAGGTCCTCAGCATTCTGTACCTGTTCATACTTTTATTTTTGGATATACTGCAGTATATATTTTTATGACAGATCTGTCGGAGAGCGATTTGGGGGTGGTCTGATCAACCACTAGTCAAATCATTGAGATATAGGATAGGGAACCTGACTGACTAAGGAGGAGCCTAGTAGTCGAGTTTATTTTTGGATATGAACAGTTATAGATATTTTTGGAGTTGTTTCGTTGGTGTTATTTGCATGGTTTGAGTTGAGTTTACTTGCCTACGGATGCTGGCCTTCCATGAACACATTTATAGAATGGGACGGGGGGAGGATTTTAACTTATTATATAAACAATACAGGGAATTAATGGCAGTATTCCTTGTATTTCAGAATGAGTTCAGTGGTATCGACAAAATGCTGGTTATGCCCGGAAACCTATGAAAAGAAAAAGGACCTGAAGAGCCATGCCATCTCCGAGCATTCGGTGTGCAGAGTTGTTTGTCCATGGTGTGTAGATAGTGAGAGGACGTTTGGCAGGATGTCGGAGCTCACCAAGCACAGTAAGAGAAAACACAATGATCTAACCATAGACCTCCTGGAGGGTGATTTCTTTACAGAGCCTAATGGATTTTGGTTAGCCAAGCGGCCAGATGATTATGTTAGAATTATAAAGCCTTCAGAATGGACGAGCACCATTGCCATCAGGACCAGGGCAGCACTGTTGGGATGGGTGGAAGCCACCAAGAAGGAGGGATCAGACAAACATAAGAAGTCATGGGAAGAAGGATGGAAGAAAGCACTGGGTCATTCTGTTACAAGTGAGCAGCCCACCAGCTCTAGGAAACGGAAATACAGTCCATCCAGACCTCTAGTGGACCTTCCTGAACTAGCAGTAGCCAGGATTGACCTATCATCTAAGGGGAACATAGGCTTTCTTAGAATGAAGGAGTCGTCAGCAGAAATATGGTTCAAGGTAGAAATGGTGCATTGGGTCATGGAGGACTCCAGGGCAAAGGACAATTTGGTTAGGAGAATGAGCATTGCAAAGACAGACCATGAGCCACCACAAACTTGGGGAACAGAACTTAAGTTGTCTGAGTCAAAGCACACCTTGAATCAGGTAACTAAGGCGTTGGGAATTGGTGAGAGACATGTCAGGAAGCTGTTTAGGGGAAAGGTGACGTTTGAAACCAAGTCCAGGAAGAAGGCAGAGGAAACAACCAGGGAAGAAAGTAGTAAATCCGATATTGGAGAAGAGCCAGAGTACGAGATAATGGACTCTATTGGAGAAGTAGACAACCTAGAAGTTATATTAGAAGAAAAGGAACAACCAGAAACAGCTAAAACCATCTCAACAACACAGGAACCATCAGAAAAAGTTGCAGATGTCCTACCAACAGCAGAAAAGAAAAAACCAAGCAAGCCAGTACCAATTCAAGACAGCCCTCTTAAGAAACTAGACAACAAAGAGAATGATACATATTTACCAATGCTGAGTGAGGACGAGGAGGAAGAGGAGGAGGAAGACAAGGCAACATCAGAGAGGTCAGATAAACGAATCATAATGGTGAGCCATAAGGAAGTGTTTGATATTGACACTGACGAAGAAGAAACTACCAATATATCACTTAGGGAGAGGGCGGAAAAGCTATTAAAAGCAGGAGGGATGCCCCTATTTCCACCAGGGAGGAGACAATGGGCCGGAGAAAGGATGCAGGTGTCGAGTAAACCAACACCAATGTTCTGGCCGCCCAAGGAATGGAGGAAATTGACAGCGGATCAGAAGCTGACAGCCTGGAGGTTCGCTGCCATGACCTTGGCAAGGGAGCATGGAGTCGACACGGTCAAGGAAGAGAGAGACGTACTTGACAAGTATGCCATGCTTGCCTTGCCAGGTACTGCGTTACCTAATCAACCTGGAGAAGACTTGATTATAAAGGCTCGTTTGGCCAATTACCACTTGTTGAAGGATATCTGTCTTGGTAAACTGGAAGGAATTGAAGCTTTGGAATTAATAGATATGCTGGAAGCCGCAACCCGATCAAAACCACAAAATGACTTAGTTAAATTATTATGTAATGTACCTCTGAGATTGTCAGAAGATGTTAAGAAGGATAAATCGCATTAACTGTATACACTTTTTTTACTATCTAAGATGACAACGACCATCACCAAGAAGAACCGATCAAGAAAGACTTAGAACTGTCAAATTTTATTGTTACTGTTCTTTTGTGTTTTAATGCTTTTAGTTCATTGCATATATTTTATCATGTGTACAATACAAAAGAGAATTCGGGAGAATTCTTTTTTTATTGGGTGGGGAAAGTGTTATAAATGGGTATTGATAATAATCTCAAAGAAACAACACATTTTATATTTCTAAATTTTATTGGGATCAATATCTGAAAACCTGAAAAATAATGGTCTTAGATGATTTTCATACACTAAGACAACTTTGGCAAACTCAATTTGGGGAGATCAAATTGCATATGTTTATAATAAGTACCAATTTTATCAGATAACATAACATTTAACATAACGTCTATCAACTTATCAAGTTGACATAGCGGTAAAATTCAACTGTCAGTGAACAGGCACTTCGATCACGATTTTCACGGGTCTACATTAAATTCACACTTTCAGGGGATAATGGGTTTATAAAACATGTTTGTCGTTACCTATTCATTCAGTCTCAGTGTTATTTGACACATCTTTTGGGTAGTTTTCCCTTAAATTCCATCATGGCGAGTGCTTGTTTACGTATATTGGAAGTTGCCATTCCAACGAATGGTCACTTCCGGGTAACGGTACTTCTTTATAAAGTTATAATAATACATAAAAGTATTATTAAGATATGATTAAATTACTTGCTGGCCTTCCTTTTACTGTGTAGGATATTTAATAATAGGAAATAATTACGTTAAGTACGTTTTTGTGTAGCGCCGTTAAGGAACTATTTTGTGATTTCAATGACGTCATATAGTAACGTAGGTGATAAGGCTACGAGTATGGAATTTTAAGGTTTATATTTATTATGTCACTTATTTATTGGAATTAAAGGCAAACTTTCGCGATTTTATGGATTTATAACGACATTTTGGGACATGAGCCAGAGTTTTCCTTAGTATTTCAAAGTTATAGTAGATTTTCAGTTCTGTGAGTCGCGGATGTATTTCACCGTCAAGTATAAATACGGCGTCGCACTAGCACTTTGGCATATCGTATCTGGCTATCAAGCAGAGCAGTACAATAAACCAAACAAACCCTTAAAGTCAAGCAAGCTATTTAGGTACAGGATGCATTTCGATATACAGCTATTTCACCTTAAGCTATGCGATAGCATTTCAAGCCTTTATTTATCTTTTTACATCTTTTGGAATATTTAACTAAAAGCTCACATAAGGACGTCTAGGAACCAAATATCGCTTTTATAAATATTCCCGCTTAAGCAGGTCTTCAACAGGAAGTGGCTTCATATTAAAACAAGATGAGGAACCAGTTCAATGTTTACAATTTCTCATAGCAGTTTTTGGCAAATTACACAAATTATTAAAGATGTAAAGATACGATGTCCCACCACGTTCACAACTTTCTTATATCGTAGTTTAATGAAATACGTATATTTCATTCTCTCATTATTGTATTGATAGGATAAAGTCTTGTAAATCTGTATTTATAAGTTATATCTGGGGTTCGGAAGGCCAGCATCTTACTATTACAAATTATGGTTATACTATGTTATTGCTGATATTTGCATGCGTTATTTATTGAGATATACATGCCTACTGGACAAGAATAAAAGTCACTCTTTTACGCTGGATTCTTCATTTATATATGATTATGCTGGAGTCAACAAACTACACTCAAAACAAGACAAAGTAACGGAACACTATCAATAAGCAATCATACGGAATTAAAAGTACACTCGACCCCTACTCGCCCGCCTGTAACAATACTATAACCATATATAAAAAAGAAGATGTGGTATGACTGCTAATGAGACAACTATCTACAAAAGACCAAAATGGAACAGACGTTTACAACTGTAGGTCACCGTACAGCCTTCAACAATGAGCAAAACCATATGCATGACAGATGGGCTACATAAATACCAAGACAATTGTGAGTGAAATGGTTGATACATCCACTTCGGTTTAATGTTAGAATAGTAGTAATATTCATATGTAAAATGTAGATAACATAACATGGCACACTATTATATAACAAGTCAAAATGATTTTACTTCACATATATTTATGATTGAAGAAAGCTTTAGTTTTTGTGGATATTTGATTTAATTTGTGGTTTGTGAAAGTGTGCAAAAAAAAAGAAAATTTGAACCTGTACCCACAAAAATCCCACAACAATCATAATGAATCCCAGTGGCGGATCCAGAGGGAGGGTTCTGGGGGTTGGAACCCCCCCCCCTTTTTTTGGACGATCAATGCATTTGAAGGGGACATATAGTTGGAACCCCTCCTTTGTCCTGGGTTGGGAACCCTCCCTTTTTCAAATGGTTGGATCCGCCACTGAATCCACAGTATTCACATTAGTTGTTTCTTTAAAACATAATAAATTGCCAAACTTTACATTTTGATTCCAAACATGACTTACTCTCTTGTGACATGGTATGGTCTGCCTGTGTCCATAGATAGTCCACTGGCACCTGAAGCAAATCCATATCCTTTAGGTCCAAACAGCTTTCCATAGCAGGCTTTACAGAAAGCATCCCCATCATGTCCTGTACAAGTAGTACTGTCCAACAGTTTGTTACAATTACCTGTTCAAAATTGTCAATGAACAATACGTTATACAAGATACATAATTAAGTGAATAAGTCTGGAAAAAATTATCATAAAAGGCAGGTCAGACAGAAATCAACCTTAAGTAAATGCATGTATAAATGTACATGTATAAATAAACTCATAATAGATACCAGGACTAAATTTAGTATATACGCCAGACACGCGTTTCGTCTACAAAAGACTCATCAGTGACGCTCGAATCCAAAAAAGTTAAAAAGGCCAAATAAAGTACGAAGTTGAAGAGCATTGAGGACCAAAATTCCTAAAAGTTTTACCAAATACAGCTAATAATATCGGTAATCTATGTCTGAGGTAGAAAAGCCTTAGTATTTAAAAAAAATCTAAATTTGTAAACAGTAAATTTATAAATGTATAAATGTACATGTATAAGACTGTGACTGATTTCAGAACATTTAAATACGAAATAGAAGTTGTATTTTGGTGAGTTTTGTAAGGCTCTTTTTAAAACGCAGTTTTTAAATATTTTAGACTTTTAATATAGATTTGTTGAACCCGAATTATGTTAACAGGTGTATTGATATTCTTTTGCATAAGGTCGGTTTCTATCCGATGCAACTCATATGAGTCTCATATAATAAATACATGTGCTTTACTGTTGATGTTCATGTACAACTGGAAAAACACAGAAGTGTAACTGTACCTTTGCTAACATGGAACAAAATGGCATGTAGAGATCTTTAAGCAAGGCTTAATCGTATGTGTGTTGATTTACGATCAAAATAATGTTTTATTAAGTATTATCATACTATTATGGGAGGGAGAATGCAATAAAAAACAACTTTACAGTGTTGCACTGAGCAACATGACCAAATAGAACAATAATTTATATGAAGAAGCTCAGTTTATTTATGTATTTATTTGGGATTTATTTTACACTAAAGATGGCCAAAATTATTCTTTGAAGTTTGGGTATAAAAGGCATTTGAATTTGAACCTTCAGGATAGTAGCATGACTCCATGAGTTAAATATTTAGTATCAAGTTTGCTTCATGTTTTCCAAAAAATTCAGAAAAACAAGTTCCATGTGATCCATATATATATATTTCCATGTGATCGGATGTGGTCACACTGACATATTAAGACCTAAAGATTAATACTGTCTGCTTAGCTTTAATACATCATATAATGAAATACACAATCTTTAAAAAAAAATCTTATTATCTTAATGGAGAAACTGTGTAATATGCTTGCAATATATTTTGATTAAATCTTCAATATATGCTTTATATAACATGTAAACGGATGTGACTTTTACTCAAATTTAGCATTAACATGTTCTAGATACTAAAATACTTTGGAAATAATTAATATAGTTCAAAATTAAAACTTCACATTACGTAAAAATATGCACTTTAACTCATTCTAGAGCACAGAATTGATTGATCCTACCAATAAATGTGTGATCTATTCTTTTAATTAATAACTGTCCTTATTGAGAACTAGCTGACTGATGGCAGATTGTATCATATCCTTTAATCTTATTGATAGCAAGTAAAATATTGAAATATAATCATTCTAAAACAGATCAAGTTCAATAAATCTGATGACAAAGGCTCATATAATCACACATTCTCTTCGGTGTAGCCAATACAATATGGACTCTCTGCATCAGATTCACTTTCTAACAGTATATACACAACATATAAAAGCAAGTTTTTATCAATGCTGACAAGCACAGTCTGATATGTGAGATATGTCAATGAGAAAACAAACCCACTAAAAACAACAACAAAACACAATAAACATTAAGAGATCATCTTATGATACCAGGTATTAAAAATCATAATGGGTTTATAAAATGAGTTGTGATGGATAGAATGTGACTTGGGACATGTTAAATGGCACTCAAACCACATCTTAGTTAAAGAAAATACTGTCCAGGAAATCAGTCTCTCAAGGATGGCACTGTTACCCCCCCCCCCCTGATAATAGTATATAGGGTATATTGATATCTACCATCATATACTGTGGTTTCATTAATATTCGTTTGATACCAATTTTCGTAGATTTTGTGGTTGTCAGCGAACCACGAATTTAAATGTTCAGCGAGTAACAAATTTCGTAAAGCCAAATAAAAATATATATGTGGTTCCAGTAACCCTACCATCCCTACTTTTTCGTCTTAAAAATAGCCTACCCTAAAGATTTTATTGTCATTTTTCATTAAGCACTGTTAAAGTCAGAATGTTGCTTCCATAGACTCAAAGTAAAAAAAAAATTAAAAAAAATTAAAAAACAAGAATGTGTCCTCAGTACACGAATGCCCCACTCGCACTATCATTTTCCATGTTCAGTGGACCGTGAAATTGGGGTAAAAACTCTAATTTGGCATTAAAATTAGAAAGATCATATCATAGGGAACATGTGTACTAAGTTTGAAGTCGATTGGACTTCAACTTCATCAAAAACTACCTTGACCAAAAACTTTAACCTGGAGCGGGACAGACGGACGAACGGACAGACAGACAGACGGACGGACAAACGGACGCACAGACCAGAAAACATAATGCCCCTCTACTATCGTAGGTGGGGCATAAAAATCCCTACCTATCTACCCTTACTTTTTTTCAGATGTAACTGGAACCACACATACTTTTTTATTTGGCCTAAGGAATATATCAGCAGACTTCGCAAATACAACAGAATCAAATATCAACGAAAGTTTTCCTCATTCCACGAAAATTGGTACCCACGAAAATAAATGAATCCACAGTACATAATATACATGTACTTGTAAAGTACACACAAATGAATATCATCTAAAATCCTTGAAAATAAATTCCTTCATCATTTAGATACTTTTGATTAATTAACATGTTTAAGGGTCTTTTACATACCTCTCTCAATTTTATTTGTTCTCTATATAAAATTGACATACAAGCACAATGTACATACAAATGTACATACAAAGACAAGTTTTAAATACAGTTTTATATAATATAACTTACCACATTTAAAACACAATTTATGCCATTTTTGGCTCAGAGCTAAAATTTCTTCAGCAAAGTAAACAGGTCTATCACATCTTGGGCAGTACTCAGGCATGGTTATCTGTATATATTGTAGCAAGTTCTGAAAATAAAAGTGTACATTTGAAAATGTCAACCAATGAATGAATAGCCATTTTAAAAGAAAAACAGACTACTTTCACATTTGTGCAGTTTCCATTATATTTCCCCTATCACAATCATATTATTACCTCACAGTAAAGGGTTGATTGTTCATTAAGGTCATTTACTCTGATTGATCTAAGGTCAACAACCCTTACTCAATCGTAAAAAAAAGAATTTGAAATTGTTCTATAATCATACAAAATGCTGTTAAAAAGAGTTACAATTCAATTGATGTCATTTACTTGCTTTGTCTAAGCTTTAAGGTGAATCATCCAAACTCAATCATGAAATATAATTTGAAATTGGTCTACCAGTATATACAACGTGATAATTAAAAAGCTGTCAAAAAATGTTCTAAAACATATATAGATAACCTAAATGCTATAGTCAATGCCCACTGAGGCAATCCTCTCTGCTAAATATCTAAGATAAGATCATTGCTTATCTATTTCTTACCCTCAATTATTTTCATTGTTGGAACAAGAAAAAAATACAAATGGATAGGAAACCAGTGTGACCTATGATGTCTATGGTTAATAAAATTGAGAATGGAAATGGGGAATGTGTCAAATAAACTCATCATAGATAACAGGACTAAATTTTATATATACGCCAGACGCGCGTTTCGTCTCTAAAAGACTCATCAGTGACGCTCGAATCCAAAAAAGGTAAAAAAGCCAAATAAAGTAAGAAGTTGAAGAGCATTGAGAACCAAAATTCCTAAAAGTGTTGCCAAATACAGCTAAGGTAATCTATGCCTGAGGTAGAAAAGCCTTAGTATTTCAAAAAATTCAAAATTTTGTAAACAGTTAATTTATAAATATAACAATATCAATGATAATTCATGTCAGCACAAAGAGACAACAACTCAACAAAGGAGCAGACAACAGCAGAAGGCCACCAATGGGTCTGATTACTAAGTTTACTAATAATTGAATTCCAAATCACATGTATCATAGTCAAATACAGTGAAACTTGTCTAATCTGACACACTGGGGACCAGAAAAAATGTCAAATTAAGCAGGGTGTCGGAATACTCAGTTTTTTTTCTGCAAGGATAGGCATATTTTGGGACCATGAAAATGTGTGGGTTAAAGCAGGATGTTGGAATACTCAGGAGTGGGATTAGGCAGGTTTAGTCTGGTTACACTGTACATGTATTTTCTTCTTTGAATTAAGTGCACATTAAAGTGCATGTCAATTCAGAATTAAAAGAAACTGGTACTATTTTACTTTTAATATATGTCAGTCCCAGATAAAATATACAAATATGTACTAAGTTGTTGCATCATAGCATGAAAAGTAATTTTCTTAACTTTTGTGTATTTATGTACTGTACTCAGTACTGCTACTTTTATACTTTATATACATATAGGGATCACCCATTTTAATGAACATTACAAGCACAACAGATGTTCCAGACCTGCTCCAGTCATTACAAACATCTTAACAGGTATAGGTATATGTATTGGAAATACTATATATCATTAAGGTCTTTCCTCTCCGCGAGGAAAGACCTTATTGTTTTTCTAATGTTTTTAAGGTCTTTCCTCTCCGCGAGGAAAGACCTTATTGTTTTTCTCCTGTTTTTTTTTTTTTTTTTTTTTCATCCAGCATTTGTTTGACATGGCCTCCCCTCGTTTCTATTGGAGTTATCAAGACCAAATATGGACCACCGATAGACCTCATCATGAAGTATTACCACATGAGGCTGTGCAGGATTTCATCATCCCCTTTAGAAGTTATCTCCCTTTTATTGTTTTTTTTCGACATGGCCCCCCCTCGTTGTTTTTGAAGATATCATGACCTTATTTGGACAATAGTTAGATCTCATCATGATGTGTTACCATATGAGGCTGCTAAGGATTTCATCATTCCCTATGAGAGTTATGTCCCCTTGAAGCAATTTCTTTCTTTTACATTTTTCTCAAAAAGTATTCAAGATAGAATCGATTTAAAAACGGCAACATGTACAGGACCAGATGGCAATGTTAATTAACATATACAATCATTTTGTTGTTAACCCTTATAAGGAGTTATTTCCCTTGAAAAAATATAAACAATTTTTGAAAAATTGTATCTCAAGAACCGGAAGTCGTAAAGACTTGGGACCTACACCAATAATCTTAAGTTCATGTGACCTTTAATTTGCACCCAAGGTCAAAGGTCACCGAGTGCAAAAAAAAATTACGCTGCAATTTCAAGCTTTCATATTAAGAAAACGATAAGAGTTTCCTGCATACTTACAGCGTATAAAATGTTCCTCTCGACGAGCTCTCTATTTTATACACTGACCTCAAAAGAGTCCGACTGTCTGTTCAAAAGTTACGACGGGATGATTCTTAAAAGTATAGTATTGTGTGTATATCTTTTTAAAGGTAACAGATATCAACCTACTATAAACTGCAAAGATGATCAGTAGTTCAAGACCTTCAATTTGAGGTCAATGTCAGGTCATGATGAAATTTCACCTTGACCTTCACATTTTACTATGACCTTGACATATTTGAAAGGTCAAGTGGTCCTGAGTTGAATGGTGATAGTCCCATGTCTATACGACTTCCGGTTCTCAAGTTTTGTATTGCATCATATATTTGATGATTAATTGTGACCTTGGTGAACTTTGAAATTGTCCCAATTCTTTTTCTATAATGTTGTCCTTCAACTGTAGATCATTTATCATTTAACAGATTTGAGATATCTATTGTCGTTTTAGAGATAATGCAGTTTGAAGTTTTTCGAGCGGAGGCATGTATTTCTGAATCATCAAGAGGTTACCACTTCAAATGTTTTAGAAATTGAAGAAGTTGACATAGTTATATGTTTGACCAAATACCAAAAACATTCCATGAAAAAAAAACACCAAAAAATCAATTTGAAATTTTCAAGTTTTGCATTGACTTTGTAAGTTTCATAACTTCTATTTATATAATTGATATTGCATCATTATTTGCACTTTGTCAAATGGGGTCATCTGATATATCAAATTGAAGGTCTTAATAAACTCTACTTAAAAATGAAAATTTTAAACCCCCTTTACATCCCAGGGGGACGGGTGGGGTCATTTAGTGCAAACATTCAAATTTCTCAGATGGTAAGGTTGTCGCATATCAAATGAAAGAACATAAAGCGTACATTTCAAATTTCAAATTGACGTCTCCCAAAAATGGGTTGGATGGGGTCATTGAGTGCAAAAAATAAATTTTCTTTTACTATAGGGTTGTTGTATATCAAATGAAAGGTCATGATGTGTACATTAGAAATATAAAATTCCCAACCTCCAAAAATTCGTTGGATGGGGTCATTTAGTGCAAAAATCAATCTTTTTAAAACATGGCGTTGTCGCATATCAAATGAAAGCTCATCTACCCTGTGTTACATATATCATACTTCCGATCTCAAAAATGTAGGCGGATGAGGTCATTAAGTGTAAAAAGCGAAAAGTTACAGAAGGTATGCTTGTCGTATATCAAACGAAAGGTCGTACAAAGAACATTACGAAAACATCACTTTTACAGGAAAGACCTTTCAATTGTTTTACAAACAATTGAGATACTAGTTAAGGTCTTTCCTCTACGCGAGGAAAGACCTTATTGTTTTTCTCCTGTTTTTTTTTTTTTTTTTTTTTTTTTCATCCAGCATTTGTTTGACATGGCCTCCCCTCGTTTCTATTGGAGTTATCAAGACCAAATATGGACCATCGGTAGACCTCATCATGAAGTATTACCAGATGAGGCTGTGTAGGATTTCATCATCTTCTTTAGAAGTTATCTCCCTTTTATTGAGTTTTTTCGACATGGCCCCCCCCTCGTTGTTTTTAAAGATATCATGACCTTATTTGGACAATAGTTAGATCTCATCATGATGTGTTACCATATGAGGCTGCTAAGGATTTCATCATTTTCTATGAGAGTTATGTCCCCTTGAAGCAATTTCTTTCTTTTACATTTTTCTCAAAAAGTATTCAAGATAGAATCCATTTGAAAACGGCAACATGTACAAGACCAGATGGCAATGTTAATTAACATATACAATCATTTTGTTGTTAACCCTTATAAGGAGTTATTTCCCTTGAAAAAATATACACAATTTTTGAAAAATTGTATCTCGAGAACCGGAAGTCGTAAAGACTTGGGACCTACACCAATAATCTTAAGTTCATGTGACCTTTAATTTGCACCCAAGTTCAAAGGTCACCGAGTGCCAAAAAAATTTACGCTGCAATTTCAAGTGTTCATATTAAGAAAACGATAAGAGTTTGCTGCATACTTACAGCGTATAAAATGTTCCTCTCGACAAGCTCTACATTTTATACACTGAGCTCAAAAGAGTTCAACTGTCTGTTCAAAAGTTACGACGGGATGATTCTTAAAAGTATAGTATTATGTGTATATCTTTTTAAAGGTAACAGATATCAACCTACTATAAACTGCAAAGATGATCAGTACTTCAAGACCTTCAATTTGAGGTCAATGTCAGGTCATGATGAAATTTCACCTTGACCTTCACATTACACTATGACCTTGACCTTGTGATATTTGAAAGGTCAAGTGGTCCTGAGTTGAATGGTGATAGTGCCATGTCTTTACGACTTCCGGTTCTCAAGTTTTGTATTGCATCATATATTTGATGATTAATTGTGACCTGGGTGAACTTTGAAATTGTCCCAATTCTTTTTCTATAATGTTGTCCTTCAACTGTAGGTCATTTATCATTTAACAGATTTGAGATATCTATTGTCGTTTTAGAGATAATGCAGTTTGAAGTTTTGCGAGGGGAGGCATGCATTTCTGAATCATCAAGAGCTTACCACTTAAAATGTTTTAGAAATTGAAGAGGTTGACATAGTTATATGTTTGACCAAATACCAAACACATTCCATGGAAAAAAACACCAAAAAATCAATTTCAAGTTTTCAAGTTTTGCATTGACTTTGTAAGTTTCATAACTTCTATTTATATAGTTGATATTGCATCATTATTTGCACTTTGTCAAATGGGGTCATCTGATATATCAAATTGAAGGTCTTAATAAACTCTACTTAAAAATGAAAAATTTAAACCTCTTTTTCATCCCAGGGGGACGGGTGGGGTCATTTAGTGCAAACATTCAAATTTCTCAGATGGTAAGGTTGTCGCATATCAAATGAAAGAACATAAAGCGTACATTTCAAATTTCAAATTGACGTCCCCCCAAAATCGGTTGGATGGGGTCATTGAGTGCAAAAATAAATGTTCTTTTACGATAGGGTTGTTGTATATCAAATGAAAGGTTGTGATGTGTACATTTGAAATATCAAATTCCCGACCTCCAAAAATTAGTTGGATGGGGTTATTAAGTGCAAAAATCAAACTTTTTAGAACATGGCGTTGTCGCATATCAAATGAAAGCTCATCTACCCTGTGTTGCATATATCATACTTCCGATCTAAAAAATGTAGGCGGATGAGGTCATTAAGTGTAAAAAAGCAAAAAGTTTCAGAAGGTATGCTTGTCGTATATCAAACGAGAGCTCATACAAAGTACATTACGAAAACATCACTTTTACAGGAAAGACCTTTCAATTGTTTTACAAACAATTGAGATACTAGTTTTTTCTTTTTTTTCTTCCAGCATTTTTTTGCCACGCCCTCCTACCGCCTTTATTTGACTTATCAATACCAAAATTGGACCATAGATAGACCGCAACATGAACTTTTACCAGATGAACTTTTGTAGGATTTCACCATCCCTTTTAGAAGTTATCTCCCTTTTATTGATTTTTTTCAACATGGTCCCCCCCAAAATAAGTTAAAAGATATCATGACTTTATTTGGACAAAAGGTAGATTTCATCATGATGTATTACCATATGAGGCTGCATAAAATTTCATCATCTCCTTTGAGAGTTATATCCCCTTGAAGCAATTTCTTTTATTTGCATTTTTCTCAAAAAGTATTAGAGATAGAATTTAATTGAAAATGACAGCATGTATAAGAACAGATGGCAATGTTTATAAACATAAACAATTAATTTGTTACTAACCATTATAAGGAGTTATTTCCCTTTGAAAATTAAAAATAATTTTTTAAAAATTCTATTTCGAGAACCGGAAGTCATAGAGACTTGAGACCTACACCAATGATCTTAAGTTCATGTGACCTTTAATTTGCACCCAAGGTCAAAGGTCACCGAGTGCAAAGAAAAATTACGCTGCAATTTCAAGCTTGCATATTAAGAAAACGATAAGAGTTTGCTGCATACTTACAGCGTATAAAATGTTCCTCTCGACGAGCTCTACATTTTATACACTGAGCTCAAAAGAGTCCAACTGTCTGTTCAAAAGTTACGACGGGATGATTCTCAAAAGTATAGTATTTTGTGTATATCTTTTTAAAGGTAACAGATATCAACCTACTATAAACTGCAAAGATGATCAGTAGTTCAATACCTTCAATTTGAGGTCAATATCAGGTCATGATGAAATTTCATCTTGACCTTCACATTATACTATGACCTTGACCTTGTGATATTTGAAAGGTCAAGTGGTCCTGAGTTGAATGATGTTAGTCCCATGTCTCTACGACTTCCGGTTCTCAAGTTTGGTATTGCATCATATATTTGATGATTAATTGTGACCTTGGTAAACTTTGAAATTGTCCCAATTCTTTTTCTATAATGTTGTCCTTCAAATGCAGATCATTTATCATTTAACAGATTTGAGATATCTATTGTCGTTTAAGAGATAATGCAGTTTGAAGTTTTGCAAGCGGAGGCATGTATTTCTGAATCAACAAGAGCTTACCATTTAAAATGTTTTAGAAATTGAAGAGGTTGACATAGTTATATGTTTGACCAAATACCAAAAACATTCCATGGAAAAAAACACCAAAAAATCAATTTGAAATTTTCAAGTTTTGCATTGACTTTGTAAGTTTCATAACTTCTATTTATATAGTTGATATTGAATCATTATTTGCACTTTGTCAAATGGGGTCATTTGATATATCAAATTGAAGGTCTTAATAAACTCTACTGAAAAATGAAAATTTTAAACCCCCTTTTCATCCCAGGGGGACGGGTGGGGTCATTTAGTGCAAACATTCAAATTTCTCAGATGGTAAGGTTGTCGCATATCAAATGAAAGAACATAAAGCGTACATTTCAAATTTCAAATTGACGTCCCGCAAAAATTGGTTGGATGGGGTCATTGAGTGCAAAAAATAAATTTTCTTTTACGATAGGATTGTTGTATATCAAATGAAAGGTCATGATGTGTACATTTGAAATATCAAATTCCCAACCTCCAAAAATTGGTTGGATGGGGTTATTAAGTGCAAAAATCAAACTTTTTAGAACATGGCGTTGTCGCATATCAAATGAAAGCTCATTTACCCTGTGTTACATATATCATACTTCCGATCTCAAAAATGTAGGTGGATGAGGTCATTAAGTGTAAAAAGCGAAAAGTTTCAAAAGGTATGCTTGTCGTATATCAAATTAAACGAAAGGTCATACAAAGAACATTACGAAAACATCACTTTTACAGGAAAGACCTTTCAATTGTTTTACAAACAATTGAGATACTAGTTGTATTAATCATTATTAAATTGTATGAAAATAATTTACACAACAACAGATGAGACACAAAATTTAATTATATATTTACCGAGCCACAAATTTATAGAAGCTGTCATTATACATTTACAAATAAATAAATGATAAACAGAAATCTGGCTTAAGATACATGTCTTTACCATAGTATCTCTTACAAAAACAATGATTTAAAGGGTATATACACACATATTGAGTCCAGAGGTAGTTATTTCAATATTTTTATACAACAAACCGATTAAAAATCTAATAATTGACAAATAAAAGAAATGTTGATTGATTGTCGGTTCTTAATGCCACTTTCAGCTCCTTTGACTACCGTACATGTATATATATAGTGTCTGTGGGGTCAGTTTTTTTGGTGGAGGAAGCACCTGCCATGTGCAGGGTTCAAATGCTTGACCTCGTGTTGACAGGCTAGTGATGGCTGATACAATAGATGATCTCTTTTTTTTTCAGCTTTTTCTTCGGGAATGAGGAAAATATTTAATCAACTATTATTCCCTGTTATTTACTGTGATATGACTGTGATATGACCTTTCTCCAGCTCTTTGTTTTAACCAGTGACATTATATGAATTCATGACTTGATGAATACTTCAGTAGCTCTTGAAACTAGTTGTGTCTTTAGCCTTACAATGTACATTATCTCATGTTTTTTTTTATTCTGTATTTTTTCTCAATAACACTTGACAGACTTGGGTCACTGCTTTCTGTCTTCTTGCTTTTATTGTTTTGTAATTAATAAAAGTCATTGTAAGTTGATGTGCCTTTTGACTACATTTTCATTTTGTAAACTGCTTATCATGTGTCAATTAAATTGATGACTACTCGTATATGATGACTTTATCTTGTCAGATATTGTTAAGCTAAATTTTTGGTAGCATGATGCATATGAAAGAAATAAGTTACACAATTAAATGCATGTACATGTACTTATGTAAAAGGTCTATGCATATATTAATGGGGTAAAAAACAACAACACATAACAGTTAAATAAGTGACAAATAACATGAAATGTATCAAGTGCATATACATGTACATGCAGAATACTTCCATTATTTCAGAGTGTATGCAAAATAAAAACAATCTATTCTATTATTTATGAAATAGAAACTAAGAAAGTATTTTGTTGAAGTACATGTCTCTCAGAATGTCCTTACATTAGTACTGTACATGCATACTTAACAACTCAAATATTGCACCACATCTTACCATATATATCCGAAAAGTCGAAAAGAAATTGTGAAATTAGTCAATTTCAACTTGGTCATTAGACAATAACTCTATTTAAGACACTGAAAATCAAAGTTGTTTTAGGTGTTAAAAACATGTACACACCACTCAAGTTTTCAAAAATTTGACATTTTGGTAACATTCTTTTTTATCTGATATATCTGAAAATTCACATGTTCACCAAATTTGATATTTATGACATCAGAAATATTGTGTCAAAAATGTACACTTATCTCATTTTTTTATTCAAAAGCATTTTTTTTCAAATGTTATGTGCAACTGAAATGTTTACTCCCAAAGAAATTAAAGGTGGTGTGTTGCCTTTGTTATTCAGTATAGTTTAATTTCAATTCCTCTTCTTTGTGAACTCATGAAATACTTAACTAACAATTATCAATGATTATGTCATTATGAAAGATTTATGTAAGTTGAAGCAAAGTGAAAAAAAATAAATAATATGAAACATGCCAGCTATAACATTTAAAACTTACTAAAAATAAATTTAATTAGTCCTAAGTCTGAATCACAGATAGTTCTTTATCACTTTATTCCTATTTTCTCCTGTTTAGAGCTGACTCATTGGTAAATTTTAAAGAGTTCTAACAGATGCAATATCTTAAGCACACACTAAATTAATTACAACGCTTCATTGATAAGACATGGATTCTTTAGTTCAGAAATAGTTAAGATATACATTTAAATTATAAGATTATGTTAGTGTTACAATCTTATCATCTGTGTTCTGATTAAAGAAGAATGCCCGTTTGAAAAGGAAAAATCAAAAAGGATTTTGTATCTAACAGCTGATCATTAATTCTAATCAATACAAAGTCAATGGATAAACATTTTAGATTTTTCACATATATCATGTACATGTAAACATTTTGCAACTTTGTAATTCTCAGCATTAAGAACATATTTCTTAACATCTGATAATTCTCACAAATATATATATCAATTACGTAATTTATTTTCTATCTGATTATCAGTTAAAGGGAAATGACATTCCCTAAATTTCAAAATATTAAAGCGAAAAAAGTTTATATTTTTTAACATCTGATAATTCTCATCAATATATCAATTACGTAATTTACTTTTCTATCTGATTGTCTGTAACATTAGGAAATGACTTTCCTCAAATTCAAATATTAAAGTGGAAAAAAAATTATAAACCGAAAACATTCAATACAAATTTATAAAGACGTTACCTTCTAGAACATGTAGAAGTTGATGATCCGATTAATGAACCCTTATCACCTTCACAAATTCAATACACATATCATACTCATTTTCTCAGGCTATTATGAGCTATTATGAACTATTTGTCAACACATTTATACAACTACTAATCAGTAATATAGTAAATATTTATCCATTTTAAGTATGTGATCTCACCTTAAACGAACTACCTATAAAGGTGGAATGCATGGAATTTTAAAAATCTTGATACCTAAGGTAATAGGATTAATAAATGCATTTATCTAATCAATATATATCAGATTAATGGGTGCATATATATTTATTACCTTAAATATCTTGACTCAAAAGGTATCAATACCTGAAATCTAAGTACATGTAAAATAAAATGTACTTATTTGACAAAAACAAGACATATATTATAGGCTTTTTTAATTTCATGTTTGTATATATATATATATATGAACCCCCAAAAAATATAAGAAAAAAACAAATTTAAAAAATCCAAACAAACAAATACATTTTACTGTCAAGTCAATTAACTGGGTCAATATTTATGGTACTTTTTCATTGGAGTCTTTATTGATTGGCCCAATTAATTTATTTTAAAAACAAACTTTTATTTATCAACAAGCACATGTATAGATTTTAAGTTGAAGAATCTTATCTCATGTTACCTTAAGCAATTACATCGACAGATAACATCTGTCAGACATAGCAGATTAAATGCAGATGAGATTTTTAACCTCAAGGGCTATGTTTACATTAAAGTTATATATACACTATAAAATATATGTACAAGAAATATGTCATGAAAAACATGAATGTATACAGTACATGAAGTCTGAAGGCAGTGTAAGCTAAATACAATCTACTTAAAAATTTGTAAATTGTACATGAACTTGTAGTTGTATTATACTGTAAAATGTACAACATTGTACAACAGGTTTTCTTGCTACTCAAAAAGCGGAAGAGCGTGGATTTAGCCAATACAAAAAAAGACTTGTTATTTCAGGAAGATTCCAAGGGAAAAGAGGAAAGACCATCTTTTGTCAGAGTAATTGAATTTGATATACATTACAACTTTGCTTTCTTCAATAGTTGACCATATTATATAGAAAGAAAGAAGTATAACTTTATAACTTTTATTTCTCTCAATTGCTGTGCACATGCATATACAATGCACATGTATGTGGTACTCATTTAGCTCAGTAATTGAAGAAAGATTACTGTCTGTCAGGTGTTTGAAACCTGTCTTCTACTAGATTTTTTTCATGAGATGGTCTGCTGTTACAAATTCATATATTTGAACATCATAAAACCAGAGACAATCACGTATAGAGTGTAAAATATATTACTATTCATATCTTCTCATATATGTCATATATATATCTATTGTGCTCTTTCCAATAATATTGAATTGAATATAAATGTGCATTCTTTTTCAATGGGAATTTTGAGGTCACAATGTTTTCTAAATAACAGAATAACATGAAAACCCATTGTATGAGGATATGTTCCAGCATAAAAAAACAATACTTTATATTTATATCCTCCAAAATTATGATAGAATGTTCAAACAAAATATTTTTTATTTTTTTTATCTTGTCATGTATACTTGCATTTTAATGTGTTTTTGTTTGCATTTTATAAATCATCCATTCACCTTGTGAATAACAACAGAGACATATGATATAATAAGTCTCTGGTGGCAATAGGTCATATCAACATTAATAGTTGGTTTAAAAACAAAAGAGAAGCATTTATATAGTCCATATTTTCCTACATGTACATTTTTTGTATCTTTCATCCGCGAAAGAAACCTCTATGACCACACCCAAATTCTATCAGAGTACTCTATTGATCTTGAAAAATTACGCAATTATAAAATCTGAGATGACAATTATAATTTTATTCAAAACATAATTTATCTTTATTATGCCATGCAATGTCAAACTGAAAGAAGCGCCAAAATATTTGTTTTTATTAATCTTTTTGTTTATTGCAGGCCTTTCTGAACAAACTCTATACAATGCACATTTTCGGAATTATGCCTATTTAAAGGTCCATTTAAACCACAAGGTTATTCACTAATTAATGTGTTTGTTAAAGTACCTATGTCTTACCTGTCAAAATTCACGCCGGTTGTTCTTGTGTTGTTTTCCTAATTTACACCGGAAGTACTCGGTACCTGTTTTAAATACACGCATCAGTAAGTTCGCGTAGCGGGAAATTTAAAAAGTGGCCTGTACAAATCTGAGACTACTATATATGTTTTATATTGAATGATTGACTTATAGGGTCTTTGCATCGGAACTAAACACATTTATTCAAAAACCAGTTGTTGGCATGACAAGGGTTATGTTATGATGGTATGATCACGGTATGATAGATCTAAACCCCTAACGGGAAGGATTGTGCCTGATATTCATATGAAGAAATCATAATCTTTCAATCAGTTTAATTGAAGTCTGGAGCTGGCATGTCAGTTAACTGCTAGTAGTCTGTTGTTATTTATGTATAATTGTCATTTTGTTTATTTTCTTTGGTTTCATCTTCTGACATTAGACTCGGACTTCTCTTGAATTGAATTTTAATTGTACGTATTGTTATACGTTTACTTTTCTACATTGGCTAGAAGTATAGGGGGAGGGTTGAGATCTCATAAACATGTTTAACCCCGCCGCATTTTTTGCGCCTGTCCCAAGTCAGGAACCTCTGTTCTTTGTTAGTCTTGTAGTATTTCAATTTTAGTTTCTTGTGTACAATTTGGAAATTAGTATGGCGTTCATTATCATGCACTGAACTAGTATATATTTGTTAAGGGGCCAGCTGAAGTACGCCTCCGGGTGCGGGAATTTCTCGCTACATTGAAGACCTGTTGGTGACCTTCTGCTGTTGTTTTTTCTATGGTCGGGTTGTTGTCTCTTTGGCACATTCCCCATTTCCATTCACAATTTTATTAATTCGTAAACATATCTAAATATTTGGTTTGTATGCATGTGTACTGTTTATTGGTCGTTAAGGTTACAGTTGAGTAGAATCTTAGTGTAGAAATGCATGGTTTACGCTAGAGAAAGAGTTAGGCAGATTTAGACGTTTGGCGGGAAAATTAGTGGCCGGGTCGAAAGTTATAGGGGTGATTGTAAGGGACTCTGAGTCTCTATGCTCCGTAAGGGTTGACATTTAGAGAACACCCCTGTCAAGTAAATAGTGGTAACGACCACGAGTATATAAGACAGTGAGAAACGGCACTTGAGGCTGTCGGTTGTCTGTCGATGAACTGTCATCCTTCAACCGAGCGTACGTCGAATATGTCAAGTGCTAGAAGAGCTTTGATATTCAGAGGACACTTTGTACTGGGTACAAAGTGAACGTACAGGTTGATTAGATTAATAACAAGGCAGACTGTCCCACTTGGAGGACAGGCTGTACCAGCCCGCACTATCTGGTAGTGACAGACTGTCCCACTCTGAGGACAAGTTGTACCAGTCCGCACTGTCTGTTAGTGACAGACTGTCCCACTCGGAGGACAAGTTGTACCAGGCTGCACTGTCTAGTAGTAACAAACTGTCCCATTCGGAGGACAAGCTGTACCAGCCACCTTGTCTTATAGTGAAATACGCCCCATTAGGAGGACAGGCTGTTATATTGTATAAACTTGTATATATAAGAGTTCATATTTACTTGGTATCGGCAAAGAGCCCGTGCATATATTTTGGTTCATTGTGCATAATTTAGATAGTTGTAGTTTTTAGCATTAACGTATTGTTTGTGGACAACTTGGATCTAAGTATTTACTGGAACGGACGTTTGAGATATAAACGCCTGGTTACACGTTACACATTTTTGGGTGACAGTGTACCGGTATATACCTTTCTACATGCAATCGGGATACCACATTCCAGGGACATTCTATACTAGTATAGACTGTCCCTGCACATTCTAATTGTTGTAGAGTAACCGTGTTGTTGTTAATAGAGTTGGATGGAGTGTTGTCTCATTGACACTCATACCACATCTTCTTATATCTATTGTAAATATAGATACAATCCATTTAACCCATTGTCATTTGATCTTACAATAACACCTATTCTTAAAGAGCCCCCCCCCCCTTCCTTAAAGGTAATCAATTCAACTCTGTCGAAAGATCTTAATTTGGTCATTGTCTTCAGCAGTGCTACCTAATAAAATTGAGAAAGGAAATGGGGAATGTGTAACAGCCGAAGGCCATCAATAGGTCTTCAATGTAGCGAGAATCCCCCGCACCCGTAGGCGTCCTTCAGCTGGTCCCTTAAAAACATGTATACTAGTACAGTGATAATGAAAATCAAACATATCGTGTAACAAAGCACAAACTACTGACCGTATGGGTTTTACTAACCCCCTAAGGATCCGCAGGGGGTCAACGGCAAACCATATAACTTATAAAATGATTCCCCACTTGTGAAGTGGTCTTGGTGTTTTGTTATGTACACACGTTTAAAGTGGTCGACTAGTAAGGTACTTGATCAAAGACGAGATTTATTATATATGTATGATAAGTTTCAAATAATAAAAGTCAACCAAACACGATATCCGTTGAAATCATTTGATTTGACAACCTTTTCTTCTTAATATACTGTACTTTTGCAACCGAAATTGTGTCAATATTGACCTCCTATTCTCGTGTTTTCATTATTGTTAAACGAACATTTTCGTAGAATTTAATTTTCACAGATTTGACTTTAAAAATCATAGTCTCCTATTAGATCCATTACATATTAAAACAGAATACAGTGGCGTAACTAGGTTATTTTCAAGTGTACGCCCAAACCTCAGCGAGTGTTTTGAGGGTCCCAATCGGATCCAGACTAAAGCATCCACTTTGGTTCTGGGTACGAAAAGGGGGGGGGGCAAAGCCCCTCAAGAAAACGAGTTATGGAGAAAGAGATACCATTTATGTCACTAAAAACTCCTTAAAATCAACATACTTTAGAGCCTAATTTGTTTATCTCTTATGTTTAATTTACTAGTAATAATATTGTGTTGATTTGGAATCTAATGGTCATTGGTTTAAGATAAAATGTCCAAACCAGTGACTTTAATGTGTGTATAAAAGGAGCCGCACTCAGACTCAGACTGCTAACACAAAGGTTCCTGGTTCGATTCCAGTTCCAGGATGAAAATTTCAGGAAATAAATTTTCGGCACTCCCTTGACACAATTTGCGACTATGTTCTTAAGGAAACGATGATAGTCGGTCGGAAGTGGACGATAAATGGCTGACCCGTGTTAAGAGAGAGCCATATCTCTTGCACGTAAAAGACACCCTTGTTGATTTCGAAAAAAGAGCAGGCTACATGTAATGCCGTTACAAGCCAGCATTCGCACCTGCAAGTGGGAAGGGATTAATATAAGTTACAATAACTTGTTTCCCCAATCCACTTTAACAAAATATGTTTCAACTAAAACCCCTAGTTTGTGTACATTTCATTAATGAAATGAAGTAAATAATTTTCATAGATGTTCAGGTCAATATGGCAATTCGTCAAGGGTTCCGTTAAAAACCTTGATTTTTGCCTGGGATTACTTACCGCGAAAAGAGAATTTATTTTTCGTTTCATTACAGGTTTTAAAAAAGATCAAACATTTTCTTAGAAAAAAAAGTCTTGATCTGGAATATTAACTTCTACCCAAGTTTTATGAAAATCTCTGAAGGTTTCAAATTGATCATGTAAAACTTGTAATCCCAGAACGACTGTTAATTGCTAAAAGTGCGTTGTCAACTGAAAAATGAAAAAAATAATACTTTCAAAATTTTTCTTAATAAAAAAAACCTTCTGCCATAGATTCATAAAATTCGATGAAGGTTTGACAAAGTTATTGATGTGCAACAAACTTTTACCCCAGACTGTATCTACATGTTTACTTCAAAAAGAAATTCCTTTTTATCAGTAAAATACGGGAACATTTGAAATATTATTTCATCATTATAAACTGGTACTATAAGTTTTTTTATCACAAAAAACTTCTGGTCAACTTTTTGCTTTGAAAATTTCATGAAGGTTTGACAAAGTCAACGATATTAAAACATCTTGAACCACATACTCAATCTATATGGTTACGACGCCAACGAAACCTATGATCTCTGTCACTCTTTCGCGAAATAATGTTGCAGGTTCGATAAAACTGCAAACACATATCGAATATCAGCAGTTAATGAAATAATTCAGTTAAACCAAAGGGAAGTAAGTAGAATTCACAGTAGATTCAGACTTTGACAAAAAAATGAATAAAAAAATAACACGGTACCATTTGATTGAAAAATAAATGTTGTCACTTTTATTCGCAATTAAAAGCTACTGTCTGAAAACAGATTTAGAAGGCTGATGTGCTTTGAACCAGTTCTTTTTAATTTATTTAGATAAAAATAATTTGTTTACTAAAATTCAAGTGTACGCCCGGGCGTTTTGACGTAAACGTAGCTACGCTCCTGGAATATCTAAATTGCAATTAGTCTAAAATAAACATTTTCGTAAATATGTTTTTTAAAGGTGCCCAAACTGAAATTAGAATACGAATCATTATTTACTTGAAACAAAATGATTCGTATTCTAATTTCAGTTTGGGCACCTTTAAAAAACATATTTACGAAAATATGTATAGGAAAAAGTTAACTTGACTTAGCAAAAAAAAAAAAAAAATAAATAAAAAAATCTGCCAAAAGAAAAAATTGTTGTGTCCAAAATTCAGCCAAAAATATAAACAAAAATGAAAAAATTGCAAAAGATAAAGAAAAATTAAAGCAGGTAATTTTTTGACAATGCGCAGAATTAATTGCTGTTTTTTCATGCAGAAGCAATTTCAATTTTACACCCGCTATGAAATCTGGGACTTTATACTGAATTATTTCCAGATAAAACTATTCACTTGTTAAAAATAATTATAATGTGATGCCGTCGTGTTTAATTTCCGGAACTTGTACATGACCACCCCATTTGGTCTTATATTTAGTTATAGATTATTACTTCCTGGTAAACTGTCTTTCGAAATGATGGAACCAGAAGTTGACCCCTCTTGTAATCCAATACAGCCCCTTTACCAACAGGTATAAACCAAATTCTAAAACAAACAGCCACATAAAGTTGTAAAAGTATACGTCAAAGAGGCATAGAAGCTTTACAATTGCACATTCCGTAGCGTAACCATGACGCCCCTTACTCCCCAGAGGCAATTTATATATGCCCTGACGTGATTCAGTATCCCGCTTCTATATTTTTCTCTTCATCTGATTCGTTTGTACCTATCAGACATTTATATATAGGTAAAATAGTCCAGTATACTATCTTCTAATTGAAATCAAATGGCCAGTTAACAATGGTAAGTCTATGTTCCACCTTTATAAATTTAGTAAATATAATTTTAGGGTTATTGATTAATTATGCAAGATCCAGTCATTTTTAAAAGGTTGAGTTCCAACCCCAGGTTAAAGGGGGGTTCCAACCAATTGTCCCCATTCATCCCCTGGAACCAATGATTACAGTGGAGTCCCCGACCGCCAGTGATGTCGCGCTTTAGCTGATTTCGATATATCCTCACAGTAACTAGTGGCGGATCCAGAACTTTGCCTAAGGGGGGGCTCCAGTCATGCTTCAGTGATTCCCTATATAATCAACCAAATTTTTCCCACAAAAGGGGGGGGGGGGGCCTGGGCCCCCCTTGATCTGCCTATGGTAACACAAATAAAATTGTTTAGACTTCTGAAGAGATAGCAAAGAATAAAATTGATAAGTTCAGGGGTTAATTTATAACTGCAATCCTGTGATTTACCATACATTTGTATTTAGCCTATTTCCATTAAAAAAATTACATTTATATATTAAAGAATGAAATAAAACTTGCTCTGCATCCTTGGCAGTGTATTTGGTTCAAATTCAACTAAATTTCGTTGTCAAAAATCTTATCCTTTTTCAAAATAAGATATTTTAGGAAGGCATGCTTGAAATCACCAGGCATTTGAGGAACTCTCAACACAACCACAGGGGTTTCCTTAATATTGGACATGCATTTCATTAAATCTTGAGGGTGAAACCATACAAACAAAAGATTTTAAGAAATAAAACTGTGTTATGAATGTCTTCACACTAAAATATCTAATTATTGGTTTTATCAGTTGATTGAAGTGAAGTCATAAGTCTTTATACATGTAGGTGTGTGGATACACCGAGCTGCACCCTACATGATAATTTTTGCTGTAATCGATTAAATAGCAATTACATGTAATAAAAAATATTGAGGATTACAGGATTACTGCCAATCGTTGTAATAATTGATCTTTCAGGTCTTGCCTAGGGTTAAGAATGTCAGTGGAAATTGTAAAAGTTGACTGAATGGTTTTACACTAGTAATTTTTTGGGGCCCTTTATAGCTTTCTGGTCGGTGTACGCCAAGGCTTCGTGTTGTAGACTGTACCTTGACCTATAATGGTTTACTTTTATAAATTGTAACTTAGATGAAGAGTTGTCTCATAGGCACTCATACCACATCTTCCTATTTATACTATTAAAAGAGAAGACCTCGTTTTGTGTGTCGCTTCTCCTCCTTCCACAATAAATTAATCATCATGCCTCTTTGTTCTATAGGTACAATATATAGTCGCATTTGTCATCCATTCTTATGATAATTCAGATTGAGTTATTTCGGGAGCAAAACGGGAAAAAATGCGGGCGGATATTGATTCCGTCATTGGGCAGAATGTTAAGTCATAGTAGACTTCTGGTTTGCGTTTTTCTCTTCACTTTGAACATACATATATACTATCAAAAAAGTGTATTTGCTATCTGCTATCATTTTCAAGTTTACTATAAACGGCAGTGACAAAGTTTTTTAAATAAAGAGGGTCTATATAATGTATCAATGACCGTCGTGGATCGATTAGTAAACTGAGAATTGATAGTAAAAAGCAAATACACTTCATTTATAGTTAATGAATGGCTATTATCTATTTTGAATTTATTGAACCATAAAACTAACTTTTGACTCTTCACATTGAATAATTCGCGAAGCAGATTATGTAAAATGTGAAGAGTCAAAAATTAGTTTTATGGTTCAAAAAATCAAAATAAATTATTACCATTCATTATAAATAAATTTTTATCAAAAATAAGGCTCAAAGAACTTTTTATATTACAATGTATGTATATTAACAATAACACGTACACACATGTTGGCGTATGAATACACAACGTCAGAGTGGGCGTGTCACCATCAAAATTGACAACATTGAAAATAAAACTAATAATTTTAACCAATCAGAAGGCAGAAAAAACACCAAATTTATTTATTAATAAATGTTTATAATATACAGATAGACGCTAATATTATTGAAATAAACAGAAAAGAAAAAAATGGGAATTTTGGAGAAAAAAAAAGGAGGAGGGGTAGAATACAATTGTCCTGTACCCAAGTACCTATGCCTTTTGATTCCTTTCCTGAAATTCTCCAGTCATTAAATCTTTTAGAAAATTTCTTCCTACAACACTACATACTTTCAACCACACTCTAAAGCCTGCGATTTTGCAGGTGTGTTCTGGTATCTAATTAATTCTGCATTTTTTGTAAAAGTAGCATTTATTCAACTTGTTTGTAAAAGTTAAAAGACTTGTGGTAGCAAAATATATTATCAGTATGTTTATAAGACTAAATGAAAAACGAAAACAGATATAATTTGAATTCTTTTCTTACATTTTTAACCTATTTGCAGTGAAAACTTGAAGTTTGCTTGAAATTAAAATGAATATGAATCCCTTTGCCAAGGTCATAACCTCATAGTAATTTTTTGATGGCCTGTCTAGATAATATATTGGACATTAAGTGTTGCCCTTGATCTTCTTTCCATCCTTTCTTCTTTCTGTCATTCTTTCATTCCCTCCTGTCTTTCTGAATTTCAAAGCTAGAGCAGGTGCATTCATGTCCTCAGGCATTATTAAAGTGTATTTATATATACATGTATTTATCATTCCTTGTAGGAGGGTGACAATGGTTTAAATAGAGTAGACTCTGCAGTGCCACTCCAGCCAGCAACAACAGACCAGCAAGGTCAGGGTCAAGAGGATGCCAGGAATTATGGGATTGTTAAAGCTGTACAGTATGGAGCATTTGGCAGAGTTCAGGAGTTGGTGGAAGGAGGGTATGATGTGAACGAGATGGATAAAGAAAATGTCAGTCTTTTACACTGGGCTTCTATCAATAATAGAATTGATATCATCAGGTATGTATAAATTCTTTTACTACAAACATGACAACTACACTTAATGTGTTACAAGTTATATATAGCACGCCTTTTACTCATTAACATATTTAATTCAGAAAAAGCGTAGCTTTGAGTGAATTAAATATGTTAATGAGTAAGGCGTGTCTATATATGATTTGTAACATTAATGGGCTATGACACATATCAAAAGTTAAACCCTGACCAATAAAGCTTAACTGCACTTTTCAATATGTCAATCAAATAGTGGCGTGATACGATATCTGATTTCCAGAAAATTAACACATGCAGCAGAGGTCAGTTAGATTTGGTTGTCAGATAAAGGTACGTTTAAAATTAAAAGAATTGTTGCCGTAGGATTCATACTTGATAGTCATTTATGTGTTATTGAATATTTTTTCTTCCCAAAAAAATCTTGAAAAGGTGGTGTGGTTGGGAGAGAAAAAAGGGGGGTGAGTGGGGTGGCGGGGTAATGCAAAATTTTATTCTCTGTTTATTTGCCCTCAAATCCAAAAAAAAAACGTGAAGTTTCTAAGGACGTTGTGTTTAAAAGGAAACATATCCCTAATAACAATTATAAAGTAAATCAAAATCTTCTTTAATTCCCTAAAACTGGGGAAAGATCTTTTAATTGATTGCAAAGGTTACATGTTGAATGTGTGCAAGGTTCAGGGACAAATGTTTGAAGCATTTTCAATACACGAAAATAGTTATTTATGAAATTAAGAAAATTACTGAACATCAAGTGCCATGTATTTTTTTAGACTATTCATTTCGACATGATAAAACATGTATCCAAGCAAAACAACTGTAGGAAAATGTATAGTCATTTCTGTTTTATTTTGTTTAAATCTTTCATTGAGGGAATGACGTTTTAACTATATAAAGAGGGAGGGTATGGTTTTTTTTCTAAAGAGATATTTTTATTTCAATTTGATGAGAAAGAAGAAATATTCTGGTCAAGCAGATTACAAAAAAAAATTTGGAATCCAGATTTTCCCCCTATCTTATAGTTTTATATATATTGAAAAAATAATTTGATTGTAAGCATTGGAAAACTAAACAAGATTGATAGCGCTTTGCGCGTAAAAGAAATTTCCGACTCGGACATTTAACCATAGCCTCCCTTGAAGTTAAATGGTTGCTCCCTAATTACTATCCAAAGGAGGCGGAGCTAGATTGTGCATTAACAACTTTTAAGATGGAAGTTAATGCACTGGATTAAGCTCCTCCCATTCTTTGATATTCAAACGAGTATTCTCAACGGCGGGATTGTAGAGTGAAATTACTAAAATATCAATCAGTTAACGCACACCTCTAAAAATAACCGAATTAACTCACTAAAAGATCAACGGAAAATTTATCATTCATGTTACAAATGATGTGATACAAAAGGGAAACTGAATGGACAAGAACTTGTGTAGGATATCTTCTTTGTATTGTTAATAATATGCAGAGAAAAAGTGATATAGACTTCTTTCTGCAGAACAGACTATAGTCTAAACCAGAAATATTGCCATTGGAACCACACACTTGTGATAATATATTATATATGTAATATGAACTTAACAACAAAAGTTTACACTGTTTCTCATATTTCATGGTAAAAACATATCAACACACAGACAAGTACATGACTTGTAATAAAGAGAACTGTGTTCAGGAGACAAGATCCATTGTACAAATTTTACGTTTTGAACTCAAAATAAACTCCACTCATAATTTGCTCATTTACAAATGTAAGGTACTGCATTACTCTAAAATTATTATTCAATATTTGAAGATTAACACATTAACAGCCTTCACCCTCAACAACAGGTTTCACAAGTCTAAGCTTGTAAAATTACTATTGGGCCTGTAAAAATTTCTAGTACTAGCTATAAATAGAATCAGTACAAAATTTTCCAAAAGGTAAGCATTGGGCCTGTTGATGCAAAAGTTTACTGTGAAAACTGTTAAGAACAAATGTTGAACCAAAATGTTTTAATGCCTTTTAGATAACAAAAACAGTTCTAATAGAATTTTTACTACAACATATGAGTAGCTGTTTTAAATATTTTTTGTTATTTCAGATATCTGATAGATAAAGGGGCTATAGTGGATAAGTTTGGTGGAGATCTTAATTCAACAGCACTACACTGGGCAACAAGGTATAGTAAATTTTACCCATAAGATAAAATCTCCAGAATATTTTCTTTTCAGAATCTTATGGATTATAAGATATTTCTTTGATTTATACCAAATGTGAAAACACAGTGCAACCTATAACAAAGGTTATCTGTATCAAATGGAAACCAAGAGAAGACAATTTATTACAACTTAGACACACATATGGTGCTACAAGAGGATAACAATTATACATTAACAATTGCATATATAATTATACATTTACAAGCTAGACACACAGTAAATAAATTAGTGATATCATACAGGAAATATACTTGTCTTGTCATATCAGGAAAACATTTTGTACATACATTTATAACTGCAGAATTGCCTTGGCCATATCATTATCCCAGACTAGTAACTAGTTATCAAGTTTTTGGGATACGATTGCTTTTAAGCAATCTGTAGACTTTTACCATTGACTCAGGGCTCATTCCCTCACGTCAACTGTTTTATTCTAAACATTCAGCAACATCTCAGATTCTTATAATTGTCTTGCTTTAAAAGGTAAAAACAAGCAAAAGGATTGAACATAAACAACTTTCCTGTAATGTTCTTCTCATAATCTTCATGTTTGATTTTTCCCTTGACTTATATGCGTGTTTTTAACAACACGGAAAATCAGAATTAAGCAGTATTTATATTTAGTGTTTTTATAAATTTAGAAACACGTCAGAGGGAATTCCCCAGTTTTGATAAATGCGAGAGTTCTTTGAATTCCGATAATTCTATTTCTGTCATATATAAGAACTGAAGTGGAGTTTTCTATATTTTACCGTTATGTAACTGATACTGTACTCTCATAAAGAAATTGAGACTCATTCATCATATAAATTAAATAAACGTTCTTGTTCCAAATCCCAAGTCGCGGGTTTGTTTATGTATTAATGCGCATATGCGTATAGTTTTCTAGATTTCAAGGGGTATCAGATTGAGTGGTTGTTCTGGATTCCCAGCTTATTAATTAATTTGAAACTCATTGGATTCTTTCTATGTCTGCCTGCTATTGAGGGTTTAATAATGTTGTTGCATAATTTAAAATCATATGCATCATTAGGGCCCCGCCGACGGCGGGTCGCCCTATAGTGATCAGTCTGTCCGTCCGTCCGTCTGTCCGTCCGTCCGTCCGTCCGTCTGTCCGTAACACTTTCGTGTCCGCTCCATATCTAGAGAACCGTTATGATTTCATACTTAATACTTAACATGATTATTAACCAACACCAGAGGGTGTGTCATGTTGTATGTACAACTTCCTAGGTCAAAGGTCAAGGTCAAAAACTTTGGTTTCAGTTGACAACCCCGTGTCCTGTGGTGAAGATCGTGTCCGCTCCATATCTAGATAACCATTATGATTTCAAAGTTTATACTTGACATCCATTTTAACAACCACCAGAGGGTGTGTCATGATGTATGTACAACTTCCTAGGTCAAAGGGCAAGGTCAAAAACTTTGGTTTCGAGTTGACAATCCTGTGTCCTGTGGTGAAGATCGTGTCCGATCCATATCTAGATAATCGTTATGATTTCAAAGTATATACTTGTCATACATTTTAACCACCACCAGAGGGCGTGTCATGATGTATGTACAACTTCCTAGGTCAAAGGTCAACGTCAAAAAAACTTTGGTTTCAGTTGACAACCCTGTGTCCTGTGGTGAAGATTGTGTCCGCTCTATATCTTGAAAACCGTTATGATTTCAAATATTATACTTGACATCTATTTTAACCAACACCAGAGGGTGTGTCATGATATATGTACCACTTCCTAGGTCATAGGTCTGTCTGTCTGTTGGTCTGTCCATCGCTAACAAATTTGATCCACATTATATTTTGAGAGGACAGCTGTTATTATTTCATACTTTATACCTGACAAACATTTTCAACTTAACATATATATTAACCAACACAAGAGAATGTGTCATAATGTATGCATCCTAGGTCTAAGATCAGTCTGTCGGTCTGTCCATCTGTTCGTTGTTCTTAACAAATTGTGTCCGCTCTACCTCTCGAGAACCATTAATATTTCATACTTTATACTTGGTGGGTCATAATATATTGAAGGCATAATTCTAAAAATATGTGACAAATATCAATTGGGCAGCACCTTTAAACATATTGTTCAAACATCAATCCATATATCCAGAAGTCACCTTAGAGTAGTAATCAATGAGTTCACATCATGCAGTCATATCACTATTATACTATGAAAGTAAGATGAGAATATTTATCAGTTTTAACTTAAAATCTTAGATCAAAATCACACATGAGACTATGTAATAACTTCAAATAATGCTTCATATCAGATTATCCATACAACTTATTTACCCCACGTTATTGACAGCGGGGCCCACAGAGATGGCTCCCATCTCAATGATATCTAGTTTAAATTAAAATCAATGAAGTTTTACCTATAACACCCCTTTAGCCGAAATGGAGTCTTCCATATTATCGTTTCGAGCTGTCTCCCTTTCCGAAGTATTTCCCGTCAAAATCGTCAAGAAAAAATTAACTCGTTATCGTATTATATTAAGAACGATCTCAATTTAAACAGAGGAGTGTGTACGGAAGGATTCATGCCCACTGACCCAAAGGAAATTAATAATTAAAGATTTAGAGATGGGGTTCCTCCTAGAATTAACGGTGATAAGATACGAAGTGAATAGTCCGAGATTACTGGGTACAAGTCAAATCGGCACCCATAGAAAAAGTCAAATCGGCACCTGGTTAAATCGGCATCTATATATTTAAAATTCAATTCGGCATCCAATAATACTTGATATAATATATGGGACTGGGACTATTTAAGTTTGTAATTTAAGTATACTAGCATAAAAGTCCCCCACGGGCCCAGCTTGTCTGGCAAATCAGCCGTCGGACATCAGAGTAATCTCTAACTATGAAGTGAAATACCTTCTGTCTCTCTCTCAGTGACTGCTGTGGAAAGTAAACTTGGAATTGATAGCACACAAATAAAACACAATAAGGACATTGCTCGTACACTTGTATCTGGGATTAGCTATTTTTAAAGTTGAGTGACTATTCAGATTTTATATTACCTTTGCAATATGCAGTTGAGTTAGTTTTGAAAATAATACTATCCAGCTGTACCAGGCCTTGCGGTCATAAAACTTTCGAGTCAGTTTTTTTGTACTCATACTCGAAAATCAACCAATGAAATTGCTTGATTTCTTGTTTCGAGCATGATTTTTGTGCTCCAAGCACTGAGCAAAGTTTTATGCCTTCAAGGCCAGGGCTGCCAAAAATGTGTGAGACTCACGCATGTTCATGCTTTTTTGCAGCAGTATTCTTGGATCAATTTTTTCCTCTTTGATCTTTTCTATTTTGTCCAAATCTCACGAATTTGCTTAATAAAAAGTTGGCAGAACTGCTATACATGTGTCAATGAAAACTATATGGCAATCGTATCCCTCAGAGCATTCTGCTCTTTGATTTGGTTTAAATTTCACAGTTACATTTACAATTTTGTATTAAAGGCATAAATATAGAAAACTGGGGTCAAGTAGGATAAACGATACTGTAGTTCCTTCGGAAGAACAGAGTAATGAATCGGTTTAACTTTAGAAGTAAATCGGTGTATATAAAATTGAGAATGGAAATGGGGAATGTGTCAAAGAGACAACAACCCGACCAAATAAAAAACAACAGCAGAGGGTCACCAACAGGTCTTCAATGTAGCGAGAAATTCCCGCACCCGGAGGCGTCCCTCAGCTGGCCCCTAAACAAAAATATACTAGTCCAGTGATAATGAACGCCATACTAATTTCCAAATTGTACACAAGAAACTAAAATTAAAATAATACAAGACTAACAAAGGCCAGAGGCTCCTGACTTGGGACAGGCGCAAAAATGCGGCGGGGTTAAACATGTTTGTGAGATCTCAACCCTCCCCCTATACCTCTAACCAATGTAGTAAAGTAAACGCATAACAATACGCACATTAAAATTCAGTTCAAGAGAAATCCGAGTCTGATGTCAGAAGATGTAACCAAAGAAAATAAACAAAATGACAATAATTCATAAATAACAACAGACTACTAGCAGTTAACTGACATGCCAGCTCCAGACTTCAATTAAACTGACTGAAAGATTATGATTTCATTATATGAACATCAGGCACAATCCTTCCCGTTAGGGGTTTAGTATCATACCATCATAACATATATGAGAAGAACATAACCCGTGTCATGCCAACAACTGTTTTTAGAATAAATATGTTTAGTTCCGATGCAAAGACCTTATCAGTGACTCAATATTAACGCCAAAATATGCAATCTTTAATGACTTGACAACAGTATCATAATTATATCCCTTCTTAATAAGTCTATTCAAAGGTTTTGTAAGTTTCTGAGGTGAATACTGACACCTTTGTGCTTTATAAAGAATATTACCATAAAAAATTGGATGTGAAATACCTGAACGTATTAGAAGTCTGCATGTTGAGCTATATTTACGAATGATGTCTTTATACCGATGATAAAATTTAGTAAATGTTTTGACTAGTTTGTGATATCGAAAACCCTGGTGTAATAATTTTTCAGTAATACATAAATTTCTCTCGTTAAAATCTAAAACATTGTTACATACACGAGCGAATCGTACAAGTTGAGATATATAAACACCGTAAGATGGTGACAAGGGAACGTCACCATCTAAAAACGGATAATTAACGATAGGAAATGAAAAATCATCCCTTTTATCATAAATTTTAGTATTCAGCTTTCCATTAGTGATATAGTGACATAAATTTACAGACTGACAGGTCGACAGGTTGACACTATATAGGTCGACAAGTTTAAAAGTTGACAGGTTGACAAGTGTTAAGGTTGACAGGTTGACAAGTGTTACGGTCGACAGGTTGACAGTTTGATAAGTGTTAAGGTCGACAGGTTGACAGGTTGACAAATGTTAAGGTCGACAAGTTGACAGGTTGACAAATGTTAAGGTTGACAGGTTGACAGGTTGAAGGGTTTAATTTTACAATTAAACAAGTAAATAAAAGTACATCATCCATTAAATAAAATAAAATTAACTTCAGATTTTAACCTTTTTTACAAGTATTGAGTTATAACTTTTATATTTTTTTTTTTAATCAGTCATTTTATCAACTTGTCAACCTGTCGACTTGTCAACCATAACTTAATTGTTATTATATTAAATTATCAACCTGTCAACCTGTCGACTTGTCAACCTGTCAACCACTTATTTCAACCATAACATTTTTAAAATTGTCAACCTGTCGACTTGTCAACTTGTCAACCACTTATTCCAACCATAACATTTTTAAAATTGTCAACCTGTCGACTTGTCAACCTGTAAATCACTCATTTATTTCAGTTTAATGTAAAATTTAAACAGTTTTAACTTTGTTACTCATGAATACATACACGTATGAATTTATTGCAAAAGCTGGAACTATAGTACCGTATATCCTACTTGAGCCGAAAACTGTTGGGTAATAATCATTCCTTTTTAAAGAATTTCATGTATATACATGTATAACTTTAACTTATGTTATTGAAATAAAGAAATTCTGTTTATTTCAGACAGGGTCATTTATCTACAGTGGTACTTCTCATGTCATATGGAGCTGATCCAACCATACTTGATGGAGAAGGTTTGTACATTTGTTTGAAATGAATTGCAATTAAAAATCATTACTATGGAAGCAGCTTTTTAGTGACATTTGTTGGTCAATGTCATTATGATAAAATGTAAATATCAAAATTTATGCTTTGGCTTGATTCAGAAATTATTCTTAAAAAGACACTTATCTACAACCAATATCAGCATAGGTTCTCACTTCAGCAAACCAATCCTATTTCATTGTATAGTTAATTGTTACAGCTGTGTATGCTTAATTTATAGGTTGTAGGTGTATCCACTTAGCGGCACAGTTTGGCCACACAGCCATTGTGGCATACTTAATTGCCAAGGGTAATGATGTGGACATGATAGATAAAAATGGAATGACACCTTTAATGTATGCCTGTCACAGAGTATTTGGGTATGTTATATTAGATTTGAATGGTAATCACAAAAAAACACTACCGCTCAAAAGAATTATTATATTTTGCATCTTGGTTTGATTTCTTATTGTTGAAAATTATTGTGTTGGTCAACCACAGATAATCTTCAAATTATAGCCATTGTGTATTGCAGAACATTTTCTGGCAAGTACAAATGTACAAATACACATGAGTATAAATGCAACAAAAATGAAAATACATATTCAACATTTTGGCAATTTGTCATAGTTATATACAGAAATGGCTCTTTGTTGTATTACATGAACATTTTATTTGATATTATCAAGAAATCCGACAGTATCTTAATTCAACTAACCGATGGTTTGTATTTGTTAGGAAGATAGCTGAACTATTTATCTGATTTCTTTTAAGTCCACTTATGTGATTTGTAATTCATTTTTATACGACCGCAAAAATTAAAAAAAAATTTGGTCGTATATTGGTATCACGTCGTAGTCTGAAGACGGATTGTTTCCGGATAATAACTTTTGAATAAGTAAAAAGAAATCAATAAAATTTTAACATAATGTTTATAACCACATAAGGATGTTTGGGATTGCTTTTGGGGGTTATGGTCTATAAGGTTTAGGAGTTAGGGGCCCAAAGGGGCCAAAAACAGCATTTATCTAGTTTCAGGACGAAAAATTGTGTATTAGTATTTCAATTGTTCTGAAATTGTACCACAATGTTTAATACCATTAGAAGAAGGTTGAATTTATTTTAAGGGGTTATTGGGCAAACAGTCTAGGAATTAAGGGCCAAAAAGGGTCCAAAAACAAACATTTTTCTAGTTTCAAGACAATATCTTGTGTGTCACTGTATGGATCTCTCTGACATTGTACCACAAGTTTCCATATAACATAGGGAAGTCTGGGATTCAGTTTGGGGTTAATTATCGAATATGTAGGAAAAAGGGGCCAAAAAAGGGCCAAAAAGAAGCATTTTTCTAGTTTACAGACATTAACTTGTGTTTAATTGTATGGATTTCTATAAATTTTTACAAGAAGGTTCAATACCACTAAAGGAATGGGATTGATTTTGGGGGTTATGGTCCCTATAGATTAGGAATTAGGGGCCAAAAAAGGGGCCAAAAATAATAATTTTTGTAGTTTTCAAACAATAACTTATACTTAAGTGTATGAATCTCTCTGAAATTAAACCACAATTTTCCATACCATGAAGGAATTGTTAGTATTGACTTTGGCGGGTTATGGCTCAAAATGTTTCGGAATTAGGGTCAAAAAAGGAAAAAAAATAGGTATTTCTGGTCAATGGACAATTAAGACAATTTATAAGCAGTGAAAGGGAGGTAATTCTAAAACATTTAATATACAATGTTGGGTATGTTCGGATTTACCTCCCTTCACTACTTGTATATTATGTATAAAGAAATGTCAGGTTTTGGACTAATTTCAAAAAAAGGGGAGAGGTAGTTGTTTTCAACTTATTTTTCTTCAAATTTCTCAAATTCCAAATTTTTGTAAGTTTAAAGAAGACATCTTTAATTGCACAATATTGCGCAATAGGTTTGTAAGATCTTGACATTTGTTTTGTGTCAGAAACTCATGTAATGCCAAAAATTTGATTGCAATCAAAATTCAGAGCTGTATCAAGCTTGAATATTGTGTCCATACTTGCCCCAACTGTTCAGGGTTCAACTTCTGCGGTCGTATAAAGAAAGTATAATCCAAAAAAATGCAATTATAATTTGTATAAAAACTACTTGGTGGCTGAGTGGTCAAGAAGTCAAACAACTGTGTCACTAGCCAGTCACCACAGGGGCTGTGTGTTCTGGTGCTGATGCACTTGAATCTAATCTTTAATTTAGTATGATTGTCTGTTTTGTTACCAAAGGTCTGTGGTTCTTTCTGATAAAAACTGACACAATAGTGCTAAAAGTGGTGTTTAACACCAATCAATCAAACAATATATAAAAACTGCCTTATATTTCAGGTATGACCCAACACGTATGCTGTTAACCTTTGGAGCAACTGTCAACAAGGCAGATAATGCCCTTGGTAACACACCATTACACTTCGCTTGTGTGACAGGAAACACATGTGCTGCCAAGCTGTTATTAGATGCCAAAGCTGAAATAAATGTATCAAATCACAAGGTTAGTCCATCAGCAAAAAATATTTATTTACTCTTAGACTATTTTTGAGTCTAATCATGTCATTTTCTTGGCTTTTACAAATAACGTCTGTTGAGAAATTTGAGGTCATAAGGGAGCAATTTGAATAGATCTCATAAAACTTTTCAAACATATTTGAAGAATCTTCTTTGATAAGAACAGAAAATCAAGAGGTCCATTGCAATGGAACGAAAATTAACAAAGCATGTTTTATCTGCATATTTTTTAACAAACGGAAATCAAATGGATTATTTTCAATAGAAAATGCATTCTTTAATTAGTTATTATTTTACAACAATGCTATTCTTGGGGTCTGTGTATAAATATTTGTTAAGAATGTCTACTTACAATATGAAATTTTGCTCCACATACCTGATGGAAAATGTTACCCTTTTTTTTACATGTATACAAATTGCTCATAGATATAGTTTTTTTTATACAGGGAGAAACTCCAATAGATATGGCAGTAGCAGCTAAATTACCAAATCTAGTGAAAAGATTAAGACAGATTAGTGAAATGAGAGGTTCAGGCAAATCTAACTGCCTTACAAGATATACTTCAGACAAGGTATGTAATGAACATGTCCAAACTTAACATAAATCAATTTAAGTCATGTAAACTTTATTGAAAATTGGCCAAATTTACAACTGAACTGTGTGTGTTAAACATTGAAGGGATGCCTACCCCTTAAAAAAAACCTGTTTTATCCGATTTCAATTTTCAAAGTTCGTAATTTAAACTCAAAATGAAAATTATACATGTGAAACATGACTATGAATTGCGTAAGTTGAGGTTAAATGCACACACCTAGAAATTAATGTTACAAAGTTGACCTCTAAAAGTATGGAGAGCCATTAGAGCAAAATAACGGTATTTTGGGTATGACTAATATTACAGGTCCTGCATGATAAGGGTTAATTATAATTAAAAACAGTTTAAGAAAGTCATTATATTTCCAACAACATTTATTACTAACTTGGTTAAAATTCATTTTGAAATCTGATTTTTTTTCAATAATGATAAGAATTTTGTTCATCTTTTACTTTTAGGCCTTTAGAAAGCGAGTGATGTGGACCTTCCCATTTGTAGCCTTGTTTGTGGTTGGTTACATTCCAGAAATGACAGCACCTATCTATATGAAGATACTTTTAGCTCTACTAGCCTTTGGTGGATTCCAGATCTGCAGACAGTTAGTCCCTTTCTACCTTTGTAATCAACTATTTTTTTCTAAATGTTTTGAATGCCTCAGAAGATTTATATGCTGTTTAAAACAATCAAGTGTTTCAAGTGTTTGACTATAACTATATTTATATAAGACATATTATAAAAAAAGGCATCAGCATGTGATTATTTATTGACTATTAATTACATTGTTCTGAACTTACTCTTGAAAACATTTGACAAATTTATAACTATTTAACAAAGACTTTTCTTCAACAAAATATCAACTGTTATCCACCTCTTTACACTAAGTGCAAACAATAATGTTAATTGTAGTGTCATGTTTGGTAGGAATGGTACTTTTTATGTGAAATCAACTCCAACATTGCATATCCCTTTTAGGATACAAACATGTTGAAGTTGGATTAAAGGTTAATTCACTAAAGTATAATCTATCTCTTTTGGCCTGCAGATATTAGAAATATATTAATGTTAGGTCAATAAAACCTTTTTCTTCCACATTGCTAAAATTGTATTGGATTCAACTAATTTCCTTTTAACTTGTCAACTACAATTTCATTTAATGAAAAACGAATTCAACATTTTTTTTTCAAAATCATTCACTTTAATTCTGGTTAATCTAAGGTACAGTAGCTTGAAGCACACTATTTAATATAGCAATGTTATTTTCAATATCAAACAGATACCATCTTTGAACTACTATAAATCATTGATATTTAACCAACTAGTTGCAAGAAAATTTATCAAACTTGTATAAATTTGTGTATAATGGTGATGTAGTAATTTGTTAAAGATATTTCAGAAATTCAAAGCATTGAGAAAATTTATTTGTTTTTTTCAGGTTTTTCTTTGATGAGAATATAATGAATGTGATACCTTTACCTCTGTATCTTGCCACAAAAGTTTGGATGTACTACACATGGATTGCCTATTGTTTGCCTTGTATCCTTATTTAAGGTCATTTAAAGGTCACACTGCTATAAATAGACTGATAAAACATTGGCAGTTTGTTTTTGAATTTATATGGTTTAATAATCAATGAGATTCAAAATTTTAAATGTACTGTATGCTTTGTCACAAAATTTTAATGTTTTTACTTGTCCATTGCAGTATGTTTGATAGTATTTAGATAAAATCACAAAAAGTATCCTCGTCACATTAAAGATAAGGTTCATGAAGGGCTGAAATTGAAATGATCATTCATAATTTTTTTATTTCATAATTCATATTCATAATAATGGGCCAGCAAAGGTTCTGCAATTATCCAAATTCCTTCAGTTTTCATTTGACATAAAAAAAAATATACCAAAATAGTCCTCATATTTTCAAAGTTTTGCTTTTGCTTAGGAATTATTTTACTTGACATATATACTATGTTCTGGTAATTTAATACTGTAATAAACTAATTACTTACTTACTTACTTTATTTCTGTCAAGGCCTGAAATAAGTTGACCTAAACCTTTTCATATATACATTTTTGAATTGAATGCTTCTTAAAAGCAATCAGTTTTGAAAAAACTTTGTTTATTTATGAAATGTATTAATAACAAAGTTAGTCCCTCCATGTAAATGAAAACGCATATAAGCATCATACTGATTTCTTTCTATTTAGTTAAATCTTTTATTATACATGTCACTAAAGGTGTACACCATCATAATTTTGTACATCATTTTTACTATATACTACTGCATTTGTTTACCTCAACTATTGTATTTGAATTCATATTGTATGTATCTCTGTAAACTTATATTTGGTTTTAAGGCGGTACCCAACACATTAACTAAAATTAATTTGGCTTGTTTAATTTTCTTAAAATTTTGACAAATTATTTACTTTGACCCTTCGACAAATATATAAAAATTTCGAAAAATTTGTACCAACCGTTTAATCATAAAAATTACACTGGTTATATAGCAGTTTGACAAACACTTATTTTGATCATTGAGAATCTTAATATTCCCTTAATAACACAAGGTAATTAAAACGTTTAGATGATTTTAAAGAGTTATCTCCCTGTAGTGTTAGGTACCACCTTATGAGAATAAAGTATCTATCTAACTTTCTATTAGTGAACCAAATGATCCATTGTTTCCTTAACTTGTATACAGATGTAGATAGCATGAAACTAAACATTTTATTTACCATAAATACAATTTTACTGACGTATAACTTTGTAAAAGCTTGGAAGTCAGACCCAGGATTTATTGACACAAACAGAGAACAGAAAATGAAGGTAACATTAGCATTGAATGAGGGACAATCTGTAACAATCTGATAATATTCTGAGACGTTTACAAAAAAAAACTACAATCACTGTGTTAATCCTCAGTCAAAATGTTAATTTATTTAGAATAAAATTTAAATAGTAGAAAGTTTTACTGTTTGCGCAAGTTTTTTTTTATACCTTCCAGTTTCCTTTGTACAACATTTATCATATTGAATCTTCAAGAAGAAAAAGTGAAAATTGTGATCAAGGGGGGATAACATCTGGATATTAAATAATAAATGCACATATAATAAATTTCTGTAGCAGTGTCCACATATATATGTTACACATTACTGAAGTTCCTTTGAGTACTGTTCCCATTTATGTAGCAGGAAAAATTTGAATTCATTTTGGAACGATTTTTTTTTAAATTAAGAGGTTTTTTTTGTATATGACAACCATGTACATTCACAGCATTGGGGTATTTATAAAACTGTTTTCTTTTATCATAAGTTTAAATTTTAATATTTTTCCTAGAAGAGTTAGAGCTTCTATATACTATATCTGATATATTTTGTAGACTGTATTAGATTTAGCAGAAACACAGACTCTAACATTACAAGAATTCTGTAGTACCTGTTTAGTACATAGACCATTAAGATCCAAACATTGTGGTATATGTAATAAATGTGTGGCTAAAATGGATCATCACTGTCCCTGGATAGATAATTGTGTTGGTAAGGTCATATATTTTTTTTTAAATGAAAGAAAATTATAAGATGTTGACATTAATGTGAACCACTGGTAAAATAAAGCTGATAACTAACTCGCAAACAGAGTAACTAGGACCAGGCACCAGTTGAGCTGGATTACAATTTCAAAAAAATTGAGTTTCGACTCCCTAGCCGGCAACAGGGCAGAGCAGGAGATTCAGGAAATTTAAGAAAACTATGGGGAGGCACATGACAAGATTATTGAGTTGCTAATACCAATTGAATCTGGACACACAGTGAACATTATTTAGTAATTCAACCTGTGTAAACAGAAAAAAAACCTCACAAGAATCAATTTTGATTGTTTTGTCACATATAAGAATTCAAAGAAGCATGTAACAATTTTAGAAGACTAATTTGGTTACATACATTTTGTTTGTTAATTCTAACTACGTATTTACTAATGTTTAAAGTAAGACAGGTATTTACATGATGAAACTGTATATTGAATGATTAAAACTACTGTTTTCAGGTGCAAATAACCATAAATACTTCATTGGATACTTATTTTTCCTGTTTGGTATGATATGTTGGTGTATGTATGGCTGTAAATTGTGTAAGTATGAAACTTAAACAATAACATATAACAAATTACAATGTCTCTTCGTATCTATTTTAGTTATTCATATAAATCTGGGGAAGCAGATAAATATGAATGAGACTTGTTCTGTGGCAAATTAAAATAAATATACACATGTATATAAATAAACTCATCATAGATACCAGGACTATTTTTTTATATAAGCCAGACGTGCGTTTCGTCTACAAAAGACTCATCAGTGACGCTCGAATCCAATAAAGTTAAAAAGGCCAAATAAAGTATGAAGTTGAAGAGCATTGAGGAACAAAATTCCTAAAAGTTTTGCCAAATCTAGCTAAGGTAATCTATGCCTGAGGTAGAAAACCCTTAGTATTTCAAAAATTCAAAAATTTGTAAACTGTTAATTTATAAATATAACCATATCAATGATAATTCATGTCAACACAAAAAGTGCTGACTACTGGGCTGGTATCCATATTTGCCACATGGAACATAATATAGTTTTGATGCTCTGAGCTTAATGTCTATTTTGAAGAAAAAGGAAAAGAATATAGGTATTTAAATGATAAGAAAGGCAACTGTATGGAATTATTGCATAATGTCACAGATAAAAAAGCAAGAGCCGAAAGGAAAAGAAGTGCAGTGTCTTAATCCATGTATATTTATTGTGTTTAAATACTATCTAGCCTTGTCTGTAAGGCTGATATATGGCCAGTTGTTGGATAAAGGTAATGATTAAATACGTCAAGATTATTTTTGTACAAAGAGACAGTATGAACTATACACCTAGCATAATGTTTTATATCTGCTGATATATATACTGTAAATAAAAACAAACTTTTCTGAAAATGACAGGGTGAATTGAAATCAATCTTGGTCTCAATTTAAACCAATAATAAAAAAACGTGTAGAACTATAATGCTGAGGATACTGGACAAGCAACTTTTATATTCAAATTTCTTTACAAGCATATTATGTATTGAAATTACAAATAAAAAATGTATTTTTGTTTTTCAGATTGGAATAACGTTGTGCCTTTTGATTTCTACGAAGAAGGAATTACAGGAGTATCTTACAAATTAGTGAAAAATTCTCCCTGGGTAACATGGATAGCTTTGAATGCAGCTTTCCATTTCTGTTGGGTTGGAATCTTACTAGTTTGTCAGCTTTACCAGGTATGTATAAGTAGACCCTAAGTCCCTGGGTAACATGGATAGCTTTGAATGCAGCTTTCCATTTCTGTTGGGTTGGAATCTTACTAGTTTGTCAGCTTTACCAGGTATGTATAAGTAGACCCTAGGTCCCTGGGTAACATGGATAGCTTTGAATACTGCTTTCCATTTCTGTTGGGTTAGAATCTTATTAGTTTGTCAGCCTTACCAGGTATGTATAAGTAGACCCTAGGTCCCTGGGTAACATGGATAGCTTTGAATACTGCTTTCCATTTCTGTTGGGTTGGAATCTTACTAGTTTGTCAGCTTTACCAGGTATGTATAAGTAGACCCTAAGTCCCTGGGTAACATGGATAGCTTTGAATGCTGCTTTCCATTTCTGTTGGGTTGGAATCTTATTAGTTTGTCAGCTTTACCAGGTAGTTATAGAATGTCCTAGGTCAAACTGTTTCCAGTAATTGCATCAGTTGTGTGACCTTGTGTCAGTTATCAATTCACTTAGGCAAGACTTTATCTGTAAACAGTTTTCATCATTATATGAATTTATGATATCACAGTACAGGAATCTCTAAATGCTGATGTGCAAATTATGACAATGTACATATATTGTATTTATCCTACAACTTACATCTGACACTTGAAGCTTTAGTTGTTTAATCTAAAAAGTTGTCTCAGATTTTTCAAAGAAATCAATATAGTTTATAAACACTGACTGTGAAGAGGACCCAAAAATTAACTGTTACGCAAAAAGAAAGATTCACACGACCGCTTGCTAAACACTTAAGCGAGGAACAGGAGACTTTTATGTACCTGCTATTTGTTCAATAGTAAGCTTTATATTGCATGATAAAATAATTTATAATTACCAAGTGAGATGACGTTAATGGCCAATATATTTTTCCCCAATTATATATTTCCCAAAGCTTACATGTATCCTATTTGATCATCACAAAAATTAAAAATTTAATGACAGGATTTTTTTTTTACAAATCTTCAAAACTAGCATGGTAACTAACCTTTGTTATATTTTGTAATCTTTATTTTCATAGGTTATGTGGTTGGCCATGACAACCAATGAAAGATTAAATGCTCACAGATATAAATATTTCCATTCTGAAGACCAGGACAAAGAGGTTGGCCACAGCCATGATGATGGAGAGAAATGTAAACACCAACCTAAAAGTCCTTTTAAGTGAGTATTTTGACTATTTAACCCTGATATGAGTATTTTGACTGTGTTTAACCTTAATTGGAGTATTCTGTCTGTGTTTAACTATGATGGAGTATAGTATTCTGACTAAGATTATCCCTAATGGGAGCATTTTGTCTGTGTATAACCCTAATGTGAGTGTTCTGACTGTGTTTAACCCTGATGGAGGATTCTGACTGTGTATAACCTTACTGGAATATTCTGTCTGTGTTTAACTTCTAAAATACTATTTTCAAAAATTACAAATGTAGATCACTTAGGATTATAATGTTCTGCATATTGAGCAGTTTTTAAATCAAAATTTGATATGTATATTTTCTTTTTCAGCCGAGGTCCCTTATCTAATCTGATAGATATACTTGGTATAAGTTTTTGTGGGTTGTTGCGACCTAACAAAGTAGACTGGAAGAATCTTTATGATGTACCAGGGAAACCAGAAAACTTGCTCAGAAGAATGAGACTCAATGTAGCTAGAGAAAACTATCAATTTGTTTAAAATTTTCATTAATTATTGATTTTAGCACTATTTAAATCATTTTCATTTTATTAATTAATTTCATTTATTGTGTATTTTTTTTATAGTGTTTTTGTTATTAATTATATTGACATAAAAGGAAATAAAATTATGTGAAAGCTTAATTTTGAGTAAATATGTACATACATTGAATTTTCCAAAATATATTTCAATGCAAGTTTGAGTAGACCTCCATAGACTTACTGTTAATAAGGGATAATTTTGTTATTTCAAAGCATAAACTTTTCACCTATTTATTTGAATTCAAAACTAAGTTTTCCTTTAGATGTTTGTATTGAATAAGATTTTTTCAGTAGTTTACCAACATTTATAGCTATGGCTTTAGCTGCCATATTTTCTAGTCAAATATCGGTTTTAAAGAAAAAAATTAAATCAAATTAGTAATTATTCCTCCGTATCTTATGTTTTCAAAGTTACTACTGTTTAAATTTTGCTTTAAAATTGTTTATACCTTTTCACACTTTTAGATTTTACTTATTCTTCTTAAACTGGAAATTCTGTTTTTATGAGATTTGTTTATCAAGAGCTGTTAACAAAATATCAGAATTCTCAGGTATATCTCAGGTATTTTTTTTAAATCAACTTAATCAAGCTGTTTCACTAAAACAATATTAATTTTCAAGACTTTAATTTTTTAGATTGCTCCATGCATATTATCTGAAATTGTATTGATTTGAAAGATTTAGCTAAAATTTGTATAAGTCTTGGTGTATTGACTCGTGAACCGAGTGCATCAAAAAGATGTGATGAATTAAAATGAAGTAAAATGAAGTACAACACTGTTTTTTTTAAATATTAACACATGCTTGAAAACTTTTTTGTTTTTGTTAGATACTAATTTTACAAATTAGTTAATTCAAGGAACTTAAAATAATTTATCCCATGAACAAAGATTTTTCTTTTTCACTGTACACATAGAACAAAAACATACAGTGGTCAATTGAAGGCGGATGAACAATTTTCACTTTTTCATATTTTGTTTTAAAACTTTTACTGAGACATTCATAACTCTTACAGTCCACTAATTTTTGTAATGGAACATGAATTTTTTTTTATGTATCATTTTCCCATGAATTTGTATCCTTAAATGCTTCATATAGATCCATAAATTTACATTCAAATAAAAGCTTTTAAATTTAGATCTACTTCATGGTCACAGTCTCTGTATTAGTTTGCCAATTTTGACATAATTCGAAATATTGAAACAAAATATATGAACAGGGAAAAGCACCTACTCAGGATATTTTGCTGTGAACACTATATATGATCTGTTGTTATTTCTTAGTCTATCTTAAACTACAACATGTATTTGAATTTAAAAATGAGCTTACAGTTTTATATTAAAATTTTTATAATCAGTTTGTTTTTTAATTTTCCTATTATACAGTCATGTATACCCAACTGTAATTATGTAGACTAAATATAGTAAAGCTATATCTCATAGCTAGTAAGTATAGTCATCAAGTCTGAATTTTGTTGGTTTCAAGATAAAACCTCTGCTAACAAATTTGTTAAATAGTGGAAAATATGTATTGTGACCTTGACTTTCTAACCCCAAAATCTAAAAGGGTCTTGTCCATTACAATGCTATTCTGTAGTTAAGTTTGGTGAATGGTTGATACAAAAAAAAGTAACATGGTTATAAAGATATTGGGTCGTGTCCTTTCCAATGACATTCTAAGGGTAAGTTTGGTTCTAACTATATAACCTGGAAACCAATATTTTGACCAAATTTATAGTCTTTCAACTGCTGTTGTGACCTTGAACTGGTGACCTCAAAATCAATAGAGATTTCCTTCATCCAATAGGGCAGTATCACATCATGTTTGAAAAATTGGACAATGGTCATAGAATAACATTAAGAACCAAAAATTTTCCAACATATCTGTCTATTAATATCTTGTTGTTACCTTGACCTTTGACACCAAAATTAATAGGTTTCTTTCTAATGCAATGGGGATTTCAAAAAGAGTTTGTTAAAATTTGGACATATTGTACACTACATAACATGTAAAAACAAAAGTTTTGTTCATATATCTGTCTTTCTATCACTGCTGTGACATAGACCTTTGACATATAGAGTAGACCCCAACATAAAACGGGTTATGTTCTTCTCATATATGTTATGATGGTATGATACTAAACCCCTAACGGGAGGGATTGTGCCTGATGTTCATATGATGAAATCATAATCTTTCAGTCAGTTTAATTGAAGTCTGGAGCTGGCATGTCAGTTAACTGCTAGTAGTCTGTTGTTATTTATGTATTATTGTCATTCTGTTTATTTTCTTTGGTTACATCTTCTGACATCAGACTCGGACTTCTCTTGAACTGAATTTTAATGTGCGTATTGTTATGCGTTTACTTTTCTACATTGGTTAGAGGTATAGGGGGAGGGTTGAGATCTCACAAACATGTTTAACCCCGCCGCATTTTTGCGCCTGTCCCAAGTCAGGAGCCTCTGGCCTTTGTTAGTCTTGTATTAATTTAATTTTAGTTTCTTGTGTACAATTTGGAAATTTGACACATTCCCCATTTCCATTCTCAATTTTATTTCCTCACTCCATTGAGCATTACTTGGTATTCAAATCAAGTTTGTTTAACAAATTGTTTATAGCTCAAAAGATTGTAACCAAAATTTTGATACAAGACTAGTACTGCATAACAAGATGTGTCAACATCTGGACAGCATTCATCTTATTATAACATGAGTATGATTCAGTCACAAGAACAATAGATTTTTGTGTTGAGTAAAATAGAGAATGTAGCCTACAGACAATGTAAGTTCTTGGACTACTGCAGCTAGTATGTTTACATTAAAACAAAAAAAAAATGCATGAATTTTTAATTCTTTTAGTTTATTTATAAAATTACTATAAACATAATAAATACATAAATTTTGTAAACTTATAAACAATATAGTATAATAATAAATCAGGATCCATATTAAGTAAAATGTGGGTGATAATGATATAAATATAACACTTGTATTCACACAACCTTTGGAACTGAGGTCTCTCAGCTCTATATTCTAAAATATCAATCATTTTGTCGAATAAGATTGAAAACAACCACACCAATCATCTTCCTTGACCAAATATCAAAATAAAGTTTATAATATAAAATTAAGAAGATGTGGTATGATTGTGAATGAGACAACTCACCACCAGAGAGCTTACCGCTTTATGGCACTGTAAGAACTTCAACAATGAGCAAAACCCATACTACATGGTAACCTATAAATAGCCTTGAAATTACTTGGTTATGTAAAACGATTCAAAAGAGAAAACTAATGTAGAGATTTCTGTACAAAACAATAAACAAAACAAAAAACAAATATAATATTCAGCAACAAATTACCACTGAATTAAAGGCTCCAAACGGGATAGGAATATACAGAATGTAGAGGGCTAAATATGTTTGCTGTTTCCATTTACAAATTCATAATATAAAACTTGTTATTATGAGACAATAGAAGGAATTGACTTCCATAGTTTAAACTAATTGAGAATTTAAATAGTTATCAAAGGTACCCGGATAATAATTTTGTACGCCAGACGCGCGTTTCGTCTACATAAGACTCATCAGTGACGCTCATATCAAAATATTTATAAAGCCAAACAAGTACAAAGTTGAAGAGCATTGAGGATCCAAAATTCTAAAAAGTTGTGCCAAATACGGCTAAGGTAATCTATGCCTTGGATAAAACAAGTCTTTTAGGACAAACAAACTGGCAGAATTTTGTATAAGCATACACTTTAGTGAGTCAAGTAGTTCCTAGACTTTCTTTCGCCATTGGCAACAAAATTAAACCAGTAATTGCACTTTTGTCCCATACAGAGTTCTCTATAGTCAGCGAAGCAGGTTGATAATCTTCTCACAGTTATCTCCCCTGCAGTCTTCCATAAATTTTAGAACATGTTGACATTTTTTACAATTCTTCATATCTTTTATCATCTCCCTATTTTTTTCATAGCCTGGTTTGTCAATATAATCTATAATATTGTTTAATTCATTTTCATCCTTTACCAAATCATACAGTTCTACAAAAGTCTGAAAAAAATAAAATAAATACAGTATGTAAGTTAAGAAATTATTGTGAGCATTTATTGTATTTTTTTAAATCAAAACTTAGAAATGCCACATTAATTTTGGTGATTTCAGGAAAAGCTTAATTGGTTGGTACATATCTTAATTTAGCAAACATCTTTATACAATACATTTTTATTTGAATAAACATTAAAAGAAAAGAAATTGCATCAAGCACTCTATTTTAATTGGTCTTTTTTTTGGAAAATTTTGACACATGTATACTAAATATCTTCACTTGTCATTACAGAAAATATGTGATGAGATATTTGTTCTCATTCTATTTACATTATAATATCATTCTATTAGCGCGTTCAATCCAGACCCTTGCAGCAAGGTGTAAAATAACATTTTTCTCATTATCCAACTAGCATTCATCAGTTTAATAAATCTCATTTCAAAGTAAAATTCTCTAACTAACTTACTGCATTGTCCTCCATCACATAACATAGTTTCTGTTTATCCACATTTGGTTCACCCCACGTCACCCAGCATCTAAATGTGTTGTTATGACTGTCTTCACATACACAGTGGTCATCACAATTCTGAAAAACAAATATTTACTAGTAAATCAAATGAAAAAGAAGAATGTTTGGTAAATTTCTTCTCATTTTAAAGTAATATCATCTTTATGCATATATCTGATAGCCTGAATTTTTCTGAAAAGTTTGATGCAAATTTGACTTAGAAAACCCAACACATTTTAGTTTAATTTCATGATAATATTGCCTCTCTAATTATCCATTAATAATGGGCTTCCAGATAAGATCACATTATAGTTCATCCTGTATGAAAATTGTTTGGTGAGGTTTTGTGTTGCTCAGTCTTTTGTTTTCTATATTGTGAACAGTTGTTTTTCTGTCTTTTACTTTTTTAGCCATAGCGTTGTTGGCTTATTTTTAAATTATGAGCTAGAATGTCCCTTCAGTTTTTGGCCTTTCTTTTTCAATAAATGTTGTTTGATTATACTATAACATCACAAAGATGAGGAACAGTATTACAAACGTATCAAAAAAAATTCTGATGAAAACCACATATTCAAATATTTTTTTCAAACTGAGAATGCCACCAATCTCATTATTACATCTACATTCATGTACATGTAACTACTTTTAGAACTCATTTCCAAATCTAAAATTCAACAATTAAATATTTGTTTCAAAGATGATGATCAACATGTTCCAATTGTACCAGAATCCCATCATTCTCAAATGTGACCTACCGAATGAAACCAACCACAGGATTTTTACTTATATGAGCAATACCACAGAAGTCATGTTTGTAGCACAATTTGCCTACCAATTCAAAGCACCTGTGATCACCCCTGGATATTGGTGTGGTTGCTGTTGCTCAGTTATTAGTTTTTATGTTGTACTTGGAATACTATTGTTTGTCCTGTTTGACTCTCTTTTGCAAAGAAAAGTATAATTTTTCTTATTCTAATAACTTACTGCCATGCCTTGATTTTTGTACTGAGGACAACCTTGGATTTCATCTTTATGTTCTCCATAATGTTCTAATAGTATAGGTGACGATCTGTTATAGTTCTGCGTGGTCAGTAACTTTAGTAATGATTCTCCCTGCATTGTTGTAGGTATGGTTGATTCTGCTATCTCCAGAAATGTTGGGGCTAAGTCAATAGATGATACTGGAGACTAAAATCAAATATTTTGTATAATAAACTCAAGTTGTGATATTTCTTTTATTCTAAACCTATTGATACTTTCCAGAGCAGTTGATCATATTTTTTTTAATAATCAATTTGAAGTTTGCTTGATCTATCTGGCTATGGACAATGCCACCATACCTAATGACATCACATATAGAGATAAAAAGGATTGTTTTACAGAGATGAAATGGTAAATTTGCATACACATTGATAAAAATTGTTAGAAAAACAGATTCCACTACAGCTATGATTGTGATATACCAGTATTTTTCTCTCAGACAGTTTGAAACTAAATTCAAATTGTGAGTCATTCAGTGGTTATCACTGCCTGTTAGAATATCTGAAACTGTATAGTCATTATAATACTTACATTATAGGTTGAACCAGGTTTTATGCCAGGTCCACGAACCATGAATGGGACTCTGTTATCAAATTCATACAACTGTCGCTTATCATTAGGCAATGAAAACTGACCTACAAGAACAAAAGTTGTTATACCTTAATAGTATTTAAAGTTACGCTATGATTTTTATACAAATTGATGTACATTTTTATTTCATCTTTGTTAGATTTGGCATGTCATTTGTTTCAAAGCTAGCTGGGCTACTCACAACTGTTCCGCTTTTGACTGGCTTCATCTACAAATTTCACAGAATTTAATGCTTTACCTCTTTTTGATATTTCTACCAATTTTACTTTGTCAAAACACAAAACATTCAGATGTTATTTGTAAAATCAATTTGGAGTACAGTATGTAATGTGATGCAATGCAAAAACCGATCTCTGTGAAGCAGCCTCTACATACTAGTTTTTGGTAAATTTGTATTGGATATAAAAAAGATGTGGTATGATTGCCAATGAGACAACTATCCACAAAAGACCAAATGACACAGACATTAACAACTATAGGTCACCGTACGGCCTTCAACAATGAACAAAGCCCATACCGCATAGTCAGCTATAATAGGCCCCGATAAGACAATGTAAAACAATTCAAACGAGAAAACTAACGGCCTTATTTATGTAAAAAAATGAACGAAAAACAAATATGTAACACATAAACAAACGACAACCACTGAATTACAGGCTCCTGGAGTTTTGTTGTTTCAATGATGCTGATCACACAGTTTTATACATAGTGTAACAAAGGCTTAAAATTCTAATGACACTTAATTCAAAACTAAAAATAATGAGGAATGTGTCCATGGAACACAGATGATGCCCCTGCTTGCATATAAGATTATAAAGGGACATAACTCAAGAACTGTAAAAGTGACACTACCCAAAATCATTCTTGAACTATGTTTTGAGGTAAAAGGCATTGAGTATAAGTTTCATAACATTTGGTTGAGGTATTTCAAGTAAGAGAACAAAAACTTACTTTTGGAATATACGGACAGACAAGGGTAAAACTTAATGCCCCCTCCACCGTGGTGGGGGCATTAAAATATGTTAACATTATGATGTTACCTAAATGATATCCATTATCCGATGTGAAGAATATAAATGTGTTGTTAATCAGATCTTTTTCTGTTAGAATATTGACTACATTTTCTACCATATCATCTACAGACAATAATGTTCTCCATCTGAAACAAAAATGGAAAACTTACCATCTGAAAACATTATTCTTTCACTTATGTCTTGTCTTGAAATGAAGACACATTTATTAAAAGTACAAATCAGGTAAACAATACACTGTTATCATATTATCTCTTTTCACGATTATCATGATTATCATTCTATGGAAAAAATGTTTAAATTGATACAAATGGAAAACTGACCAAAGTATGAGTTTCATAAAAGTTGAATGATGAAAACTCAATTCAGAGTGTGAAAATGAAAATAAAACAGACCAAAGGACAGTCAGATGGAAGAACTTCAAGGGTAAAACTTTATGCTCCCTTCACCTAGCCAAGGGCATGAAAGAAAACACATCAACTTGTATACATTTACCTGTTTCTGAAAATATCATCAATAGTTGTTACTGTATCATTGGGCATAGGGTTAAGTGCTTGTTCAATCAACCAGTGTTTGTCCTGAAATTATATTTTTAAAACTAGTTACATTGTGTGGTTTTTGTGTGAAAGTTGGAACTGAGAAGTCTCAAATTAAAGATTTAAAAGTTATATAGTCTATTTTCATCAGTAATGAATTTATAATGAAGAATATCTTAAACTGTTTTACTTACAATTTCATAAATCAAAGTGAGTTTCATTTTTTTTGGGTCTTAATTGTGGTTTTATCAGATTTGAATTCTATAATTGCTTATGTCCACTTTATTGAACTGTGGTGGATAGTTGTCTCATTGGCAATCATAACGGGTGACATTTCCCATTTCAGTTAAGATATTTAAGAATGATTTTTTTTTAAATTACTGGTTGTCAACAGACCTCGAAAAGTTACAAGGCAAAGTTTTTTGATCTTCTTGGTGAAAGTCTTACTACCATTTACACATACATAATAATTCATTTGAATGTAAAAGTAACATAACTAAAGGTTACACTGTAGAATCAATATTAAACCTTTCCATGAATGTTGTAACTAGGAGTTCTAGGAGCCTTTTTATCAGCAAAGTTATCTTTATACTTCGGTGCTGGTGTAAAGGGTGCATGTGATGCTGGAGTAGATAACATCATAAAAAATGGTCCAGATTCTGTAGACTGCTGGTCCAAAAACCCTGTAGCTCTTCTGTTCTAAAGAAGAAAGTTTTTCATTTATTTAACAATTCAAATGTTTATATACCTTTTCTCATTTGTTGCTGGTTCAAAAATGCTACAGATCTTCGGTTTTGAGAATATCTATGTTTTGTAAAGGAAAGCAATCCTCTCCCTAAGTGTCCTCATTGACAGTAAGTAACAATAGAACAATATTTCATATCTTGTGTACATAATTTCATCCAAATCCCAAATATTCCAAATTATGTATACTGAATGTTGCAAATTATGAAAAAAAAAAGAAATCTGTTGAAACGCTTTTACTTTTTAGACTCTAAAGTTTTGAACATTAAAAATTAATTATATGTCAAATAAACATCCAAATATCAATTTGGGTCTGCCGCCAGAACACAGAACAAAGATTAACAAACATCGATTAAGTAGAAATTGTAATTCAAATTGAAGTTTGCCAATTTTTCTATGGCCGGTTTCATCAAATTGTTTCAGAATATTTGGTCTGCTGACATTCTTATTGCAATGAACTTGGAGCATAGCAAGACGGCATAATATCTCGCCACTCATGCAACTCTTTCCTAAGTTGTCAGTCGTCTCAGGGCAGAAAAAGAACATACACAGCAGACGCTCATCACTGGGAGAGTTAATAAAAGCACAAGAACACGTCTGTAAAATCCTGATATATATATATATAAAGCTTCCTGAAGGGAATTGGGAACAGATTCCTTATTTGTGAACTTTGTTTTCCATCCGTCTAGATGTCCTGCAGTCAGTTTTAAAAATCCGATTGTATACGCTTCTTTTTAACTTTTATTTCATCTATGCATTCGTCTGTCATGTAGTCCCAAATATAATGACACGAAATTCCCTAGTCCCGAATTAGAAAAGACGAAATCCTGTTTTAAAGGTCCTACTGTTCCTCAATATTGTCAAATTGGACTACAGTATGTTATTTCAATTTTTAAGGTTAAAGAAACATGGATAAAAACTTGCAGGTTTCATATATTATTTATATTTTGTTTATCTGTATAGAAAGTGAATAAAGTTGGTGAAACGGGTTTCATATTATATATATTTTGTTTATCTGTAAAGAAAGTGAATAAAGTTGGTGAAACGGAGAAATGAATACACAGACAGGACTGCTCCTGTGCGATGCCCCCGTACTTGATTTTTCAGTCTATTTATATTTTTATGCCCCACCTACGATAGTAGAGGGGCATTATGTTTTCTGGTCTGTGGCTCCGTTCGTGCATCCGTCCGTTCGTCTGTGCGTCCATCAGTTCAGGTTAAAGTGAAGGTAGTTTTTGATGAAGCTGAAGTCCAATCAACTTGAAACTTAGTACACTTGTTGCTTATGATATGATCTTTCTAATTTTGAAGCCAAATAAGACTTTTGACCCCAATTTCATGAAAATGAAAGTTGGAGTTTCAGGTTAAAGTTTTTGGTCAAGGTAGTTTTTGATGAAATTGAAGTCCAATCAACTTGAAACTTAGTACATATGTTCCCTATAGTATAATCTTTCTAATCTTAATACCAAATTAGATTATTACCCAATTTTTACAGTCCATGGAACATGGAAAAGGATAGTGCAAGTGGGGCATCCGTGTACTTTGGACACATTCTTGTTTGGATTAGTTCCAATGAAGTTAGTTTCTTAGAATTATTCCTTCTTCACTTTCAGTATCTTTTTCCTTTTTGTGGAAGAGCCTGCTTTTAACCAGAGATCCATGATGGTTACCATTACTAGGTTAATGTAATTGAGAAACAACACCCGTTTAGATGCTGAGTTATATTCGGGAAAAATAATTTAAAAGGAATGATGAAAAGTTATAGAAATTAAGGTTGAGACAGAACAACATATGACTGTATGCCGTATTTAATTACCATAAATAAATTCACCATAAAAAAAAAATCATTGTCGAAATTTTAGTGAGGCAATTGCCTTACTTGCCTCAATGGTAGTTACGGCCGTGCAGAAGGGTAATCAGATACTGCTCCACATTTGGCTGCTGTCTTGTTGCTCATGTTATTATGAATCAAGTAAATACCGGTAGTCTAATTCTGTAGGTCACATTTTTGAAAAGGGAACATGATTTGTAGTTACGACATAAGGAACATATCCTATATCATCTATGAAACGAATATATCAAAACGGTCAACAGACTTTTTTTTGTGAGGGTGTCCATAAAATACAAAGGAATAACTTCAACTTCTGACCATTCAGAACTCTAGGTTTAACAATGTTTAATAGCTTGCTTGTGAGCAGCAACCCTCTATCCAGGAAATCACTACAGATGAAACACTGATTTACTGTTATTTGACACTTTGATTTCTTACATTGGTTCGAGAGGGAAATTTTTTCTTGTGTGTGCATTTTTTACTTGAAGAAAAATCTCAAAATATCAGATACTTCATTAAAAATTAGCAAGAGTGCACACGCTGATATGTCTCGCCTTCTTTACTAATCATTGATATTATGTTGATAGACTTAATATAAAGCTTTATTACAACGGTCACATATATAAGCTTAAGCAAGAAAACTAAACATTGACCAATGAACCATGAAAATGAGGTCAAGGTCAGATGAACCATGCCAGGCAGGCATGTAGAGCTAACAATTCTTCCATACAACAAATATAGTTGACCTATTGCATATAGTTTAAGAAAAGCAGACCAAAACACAAAATCTTAACACTGAGTAATGAACCATGAAAATGAGGTCAAGGTGAAATAAAACCGGCTCAACTGACAAATAGATCATAAAATATTTCCATACACCAAATATAGTTGACCTATTGCAATTAGTATCAGAAAAAAAGACCCCCTCAAAAACTTAACTTTGACCACTGAACCATGAAAATGAGGTCAAGGTCAGATGACACCTGCCAGCTAGACATGTACACCTTTCAATCATTCCATACAGTAAATATAGTAGACCTATTGCATACAGTTTAAGAAAAACAGATCAAAACACATAAACTTAACTATATATATATACCCACTGAACCATGAAAATGAGGTCAAGGTCAGATGACACCTGCCAGTTGGATATGTACACTCTATAGTCCTTCCATACACCGAATATACTAGGCCTATTGCTTTTAGTATCTGAGATATGGACTTGACCACCAAAACCTAACCTTGTTCACTGATCCATGAAATGAGGTAGAGGTCAAGTGAAAACTGTCTGACAGGCATGAGGACCTTGCAAGGTACGCACATACCAAATATAGTTATTCTATTACTTATAATAAGAGAGAATGTAGCATTACAAAAAATTTCTTAATTTTTTTTTCAAGTAGTCACTGAACCATGAAAATGAGGTCAAGGACATGTGACTGACGGAAACTTCGTAACATGAGGCATCCATATACAAAGTATGAAGCATCCAGGTCTTCAACCTTCTTAAATATAAAGCTTTTAAGAAGTTATCTAATACCGCCGTGGGATCACTATCCCATGTCAACTTTTCTGCAACAAAAGTTGCAGACTCGACAAAAATTCCTCCCAAAAAATATGTGCACCTTCAAAAGGTCAACCAATTTTTGCTTTAGTTTTAAATATGTCTCATCTAACCCTTTTTTGGACCATAATTATAGTATGTGTGAAATGTATAAATTCTGCTCCTTTTCTTTTTTAAAGATAAATATAATCAACAAAGAAGTTGGAATGATATGGCTACATTATTAAGCTTTTGCAAAGACAAGATGAACGTATAATTTTAAGTTACTGCCAAACCATTATTTTTTGCAAGCCTGTGCTTTACTGGTAGGCTATGAAAGCTACAATCCTCTAAAGTTGAATAGAGAGATCGTATGAAAAAAGAGCTTTGATATGTAGCAAATATTCTCCCCATGAACTCTTTGGTTACCATTGCAACTTATTCATTATAAAATGCAAAGAGAATACCCTAAGTGTCAAACTGTTGTTTGCTGTCTCATTTTACAATCATACTATAAAGTACATGCATAGTAATAGTTAACAGTTTAAACTTTTATATTGATTTTATATATGATATACTTTTATTTTGTATCATACCTTGGGCAGATTTTCTAAAGTACTTTAAAACAGTATTTATATTGGCTATTGCGCACGAAGACTGCATAACCAAGTGTTTTGTGCAAATATTACAACAACAATAAATTAAATCTTATCTTTCTAAAAAATCTTTAAATAATCCATTGTATTACATACTAAGGTTTTTCTTAAGAATTCCTGCATGTAATTGATATATTCATCCTTGATAAACATGATTTTTTAATGAAAGATTTCCTTGTATCACAAAACAGTCTCAAATTGCATATTTTGTATGCAACGAAGTGTTCAAGTTGAATAATTTCATTATATATGTAAACTTTTATATCACTGTATTGGATGATAAATGAGGAAAATTATAAAGTAGTTTTATTTTTCGTATAAAATGGCTGCCTCAAATTCAGTAAGACGTTCCCAAATTATAAAACAATGTGGAGTGTGTGAAACAGATGCAAAAGTAAAAGTGAAATGTATCGATTGTGACAAATTTATGTGTGAAACATGTAAAAGGAATCATTCAAAATATAAAGATGCAGAAATTCATAAAATTGTTAACATAAAGGATATCACCATAGATGATGAAGACACAAATGAGCAAGGAAAATTCAAGGCAGTCAGATGTAGCAGACACATAGACCAAATGTGTTATATGCACTGCAGCTCATGTAGTAAACTTGTGTGCCCAACATGCATTGAGTCTGATCACCAGACACATCAGTTAAAAACCATAGAAAGTGGCTGCACTGATTGGATGAACAAATTATTTGATTTTCACGATGAAATTTCTAATGAAACCAGTTTATATCTCAGGAAACTCGACACACTGGAAAAAGTTGATAATTTGCAGTATGATGAGATAATTCGTCAAATCGAACTGGATAAAAAAGAAACAATGGAAAAAGTAGAACAAAAGTACAATGCTGAAAAAGAAAACTTGGGAAGACAAAAGAAATTAATTTCTAGTCTTTTTTATACCTCTAGGAAAGACAAAATTAGCAAGCAGCAAGATAATATTGACAAAGAAAGGAAGATTCTTAAAGATATTGCGGCAAGTAAGGAAACAGCTAAATTTGTTGAAAAGGCAGATGAATTTAAAAGTAAACATTTGAAAGAGGCAACAGATTCCATTCATTCAAATCGATATAATTCGAAAATACTGCGTTATACACCAGGAATCGTGTTTGGAATGGAACCAAATACAAAAATCAATGAAATTATTGTTACAATTCTACAAGCATTTAACATGGACTTGAGCATTAAGGACTTGAAAATTGATAAAAGCAAGACAATATGGACATCTAGTATTGATAGTATCAACCAAGCTGACGTTAAGGAGGGTGTTGAAAATGTAAACATAACTAAAAGTACACAAAATTCCGCAGAAATAGGAGAATTTATTTAAATAGAAATAACAAACACAGATGATCTAGTGTTCATTACTTTAAAAGGTGTTTACATTTTGAATAAAAAAGATGAACCAAACAAGAAAATTGTTGATTTAACCGAAAATAAGCCAAGGTCAATACACGTTTCCAAGGAAAATCAAATATTCATTGGAATGAGCTTTGATAATGTTACAAAAAGCACTGACAATGCCATCATTAAAGTCTTCACCTTGGAAGGGAAGAAGATACCAGCAAAAACCATTTTCAATACAGAAAATAAATTTCTTATCAATGGTTCAGTTACCAGCTGTGCAACTTTTAACAATGAAAGTGAAACCTTTACAAGTAAAGATAACTCAAACAGAGGAACTATATGTTACATTGATTATAATGATGAATCTCACTGTGGAAGACTTATAAAGCTTAACTTGAATCGTGACATTCAATGGGAATACATAGGAAATGGAATTATGAATCGTGAAAAGAATTCATTCAATCCCTGTGCAATGGTGGTAACAGAGCAAGACAATATTGTTGTTGCAGACTATAAACAAAGTTCCCTACACATTATTCAACCTAATGGACTCTTACTGGCCTTAGTGGATTTGACCTTAGTGGGGTTACAGGGACCAGAGCTGCTGACCCTAGATGGAGATGGACACTTGTGGATTAAAACTCTTACAGACACAAAGTACGGAAAGTTATCTGAACTGACATTTTCTGGCTTTTAAATTTAACTGATTAGATATAAAGGACTTGAAAATAATCAAATGAAACTTCATGGTATGTTTAAGTACTTTTTAGAATTTTTGAAAAGAATAACATGTACCAGGTATGCTTTGCATGACAAATCAAAATTTGGAATATCCTAAAAAACACACAGTTGAGAGGGTGATAGAGCAGATTGTTACCCTGAGAAAACATTGTAAACTACAGCAACCTGCTCTATTACCCTTCCAGCTATGTGCTATTTATTTAATTGTACTGAATGTTCTTTTGTTGCTGTCTGCTCAATTTCAAATGCACTTAAGTAATAAAATATAACGTCTTGTACATAGCAATCATCCCTTTTTAGTAAAGCGCACAAATGATTAAGTGTCTTTGTGAAGGGTAATAGGGTCTTTGCCATGGGATAGTGTAAATTGTCTTCCTCATATTAATCCAGTGACGGATCCAGAACTTTTCATAAGGGGGTCCACTGACTGACCTAAGGGGGGCAAGCTCCAGTCATGTTTCAGTGCTTCTCTATATAATCAACAAAATTTTCCCCTGGATCTACCTATGTTAAGCAATCAGGATCCCCTATTTTAAAATCTTTTTATTTCTGAAAATGTATGCATTAGAAATACATGCTGTGTATTTTAAATTTGATACAAAACCATGCTTCATGCGAAATTGGTTGGTCACTTGCTTTCAATTCTTATGTATAAAGATATATAAAAAATAACATTCAATTTTTTAATTAAGCACCTCACTCAGCCTAGATCAAAACTTTAAACAGATATCAAATAATATTCCTTACTCTATGAGAGGTGCTACGCAAAGTAATTTGATAAGAAAGTTCCTAAGATAAATAGTTCTTTATGGAATAGTCTTAATCAACACCATACATTGAGTACAATGAGCAAAAGACTTTTACTTAATAAAAGTTTTTTTTCCAGCATGTATTATTTAGATTTGTATACAATTATATGAATATATTAATTATTTACGTACTATTTTAAGTTACTAATGTTATCAGTTTAATGAAGGTTTTTTATATTGAATTGTTTATCATTTTTTTTTCTTTTTCTCAGAGCTTTTTATAACTTACTATATACTGTATGGATTTTGTTTATTGTTGAAGCCTTTACAGTGACCTATAATTGTTAACATCCTGGTCCTTTGTTCTTAGTACATATTTTCCTTATTGACAATCACACCACATCTTATAATTGTATTTACATATTGTTTTAAGGAGGCTTGCAGGTACAAAAATTTCAGCAAAAATTTAAACATTTGTACAAATTTTATTTATTACATTATTAATATTGCTTTATGATATGGTACAAAAATCAACCAAAATAATCGATTTGGTTTGGCCCAGCATGACTTATTTAAATTTGAGTATATGTTTAAAACTATCATTTCGATAACCTTCAGAAGCACAAAGATACCATTTAAATAACGTTTTCTCTGTTTGTGTTCAGTATTCTTGGTCCTCGTATCTTTCTGTTTACATGCACCAAAACCCCGTGGAAATCTCACATGCGTAGGTGCGTTCTAAAAGTCATGTACGTTGGTACAACAAAGTTTACATTAAAAATTATATAATTGTCCCGAATAAACAGCTGTCACTGATGCAAAGAGCTATTGGACAATTATTTTAATAAAAATATAAATCTTTGTAAGATCTAGTTCAAAAATTTATAGTTTTTCACTTGCTTTCCATCACGATATAATTAACGAAACGCTTTTTCAAACACAACCAAATCACCCACCATGACAGCATTTTTTCCAATCACAGAAAGGATTTCCGAGCATGGGTATTCTGTTGCCATAGTTAAGCGTCCTTAAGGCCTCAGAACACAATTATTCTTCCCCTTGGCTACAATGCATTTTTTAGTTAAAGTCAAAGTGAATTAAAAAATTTGCACGGCCACAAACATGAAATAAATTTAACTGCTTATAGACCATTATTATTCTAATAAAATATGCTTGTCCCAGGACAATCCATCAGTGCTTTTTCTTTTGAGGGCCCTCTTAGCATACCAATGGTAGGATTTGAATCTTGAATAAATGACGAAGGCTAATTTCTACCCTACTTTCATTTTGGCCAAATCACTACTTTCACTTTCAATAATAATTTTTTTCCACATGTTTTACTTATTTCAATATATATGCAACTGATAGGACCACTTAAATAGTAAACATTTCAATGAAAATAGTAGACAGATTACTTGGGAAGAAATAACCTATATAATAATTGGGAACTATATTCCTAGACCACGAACAAAGGGGATTAATTGTGATCTGAGGCCTTAAGTTCAAAGAGCACAAACCGAAACTAATACCGACTACGTCGGAAAAAAGCTCCAAATTATCTCCCTTTGATGCAAAAATTCCATTTTTTGGCATTAAAATTGAAATATCGTTTTTAACTCATCAGTGACCTACATTTTTTATTGTTGTTTTAAAAAAAAACTGTACATAAACTAAATAATTGTAAAAATTAATCACTTTCTGTAATTTAATTCATTTTTTATTTCGATATTACCAATATTTCTCCAACAGAAAAAAAGGACATTAACAAAAATGTATGCTTCTTTCGGAGGCAGATTGTGAGCTTAAATGAACAGTGACCCCATTTTTTTATTTCATTTTTCTATTAAGTATATGATAAAGTTCATTTATAGAAAAATATACTGAAATCCTAACTTTAAAAAAAAATGATTTACACCTGAGAGCCTTAACCAGTTTTCTTGCATGTTGAAAATATTATCAAAATTTTATTTATGAGCTATAATATTAGGAGTTGTACCAAATATTGCAGAGGTGGAATTCAGTTATATTTATGTTTTAGTCATCTGAATGAAGCTTAGATCAATTCAAGTTTTAGAAAAAAATACTTGTGTATATATTTTGAACAAAAAGTTAGACCTTTCTCAAAACAGATAGAAATGTAGAAAAAAAACCCATGAAATATGGAGTAAATATCTCAAAAGAGTGGTCTAAGTAGTCTAACTACTCTAGTCTAGCTGTCAACACTGATGACTATCCTTGTCAGTTTCCCTATTTAAGGTCTGTTGTTCTCCCCAGCTTCATTGACCAATTAAATCTGACCCCATGCAATAGCACAATAATAATGAAAGTGGTGTTAAACATCAATCAAACAATCATTCAATCAATTAAATTGATCATGAAAAATATCTTGCATGCGGATTTTTTTAATTAAACCACTGTGGGTTAAAAACTGTATCATATGCCCTTATTTATAGAAACATTAAAGGAAAGCCCCATACAAGCAAGGCTATAGTAACTTAAAATATTAGTTTCCATTTTTGCTAAGTTAACCCTAAGGCTATCACATTTTTTCCATTATCATTATTATTGATATTTACCCAATATGGATTTTTTTTTTAATACAAATACATATATTATATAAACTTTAATATAAATGTTTATTGATATATATGTTGTGTACAAGTTATCATTTTGTACAAATTATAATTTGTACAAAAAAATTGTACAAATTATAATTTGTATTTTGACTTTGTACAAATTGTAATTTGTACAAAAAGTGCTTGTCCAAATTATAATTTGTACAAAATTTGACTTAAATTCACTTATAACTTGTACAATAATTTATGGTATGGACTTTGTTATATAAAAGCATTGATACACACCAAAGAAGTTGTATTCCATGACCACACAATCAACCTTATTAACAGAAATTCTGTACAGTATTATTTGTTTGAGTATGTGAGTGAATTATGGCAATGGGAATAACACAGAATCATTTGCTTTTCACATTCGTATATGCCCCCAAAATAAAAATAAATCCTTTCCTGCTTTTATAGCGAATATGGAAGTGCACAATAAAATTAACGTTACCAATTTTCTTGCACCAGATGCGCATTTCGACAATACATGTCTCTTCAGTATGGTCGTGGCCAAAATATTTGCAATCCAAAGCTCATATAAAAGATGAAGAGCTATAATCCAAAAGGTTCAAAAAGTATAGCCAAATCCGTGAAAGGAATCAGAGCTTTGCATGAGGGAGATACATTCCTTAATTTATAATAATTTCTAATATTTTGTAACAGCAAATTTTAATAACACAATAAATCCGTATTTTCATGCCACAAATGTTGCTGTGAAAAAAATACCTACAGCAGTTCAAATACTGTACCAAAATTCTCCAGATGCAATTATTAGACAAATATATCGAGGATTAGTTGTGGTACGATCATACTGACATTACACCCAATAGCAAGTTCTTATAATTTCTGTTTCGTTTTCATGATGATTCGTCTTGGATCTGTTAGTTAGACAGCGCACGGTTCCTGGCACATATGATTTGTTTTTCAACGTTGGTGTTATCCTAATTGCTTCAGTTCCTATGATACTATCAAAATTGTCACTGGGGCAAATATCAGAATTTTCACAGAGGCCAATTTCTATTATACTATTAGAATTTTCACTGGGGCCAATTTCTATTATACTATCAGAATTTTCTCTGTCAGAGGCCAATTTCAGAATTCTGAGTGGGGCCAATTTTTATTATACTATCTGAATTTTCAATGTGGCCAATTTCTATTATACCATCAGAGTTCTTAGCGAGGCCAATTTCTATTATATTATCAGAATTTTCTCTGAGGCCAATTTCAAAAATACTATCAGAATTCTGAGTGGGGACAATTTCTATTATACTATCAGAATTTTCAATGAGGCCATTTTCTATTATTCTATCAGAATTGTCACAGGGGCCAATTTCTATTCGGCTATAATAATTAACTGGCATGCATGTACCAATTACATTTGCTGTCTCTGGGTGTGTTTGCATTTTGTAAATAAGGTTTATAAGGTTCTATAGTGTGTATCAATTATTTTTTTATAACACAATCCATACTATAAATTATTGTACAAGTTATAAGTGAATTTTAGTCGATTTTTGTACAAATTGTAATTTGTACAGGCACTTTTTGTACAAATTACAATTTGTACAAAGTCAAAATACAAATTATAATTTGTACATTTGTTTTGTACAAATTATAATTTGTACAAAATGATAACTTGTACACAACATATATATATGTCTGTCATTATCTATTTTTAATAAATTTGATTGTTATAAATTAGGCTGTTAGTTTTCTTATTTGCATTGTTTCACATTTTGTCATGCTAAAACCTTTTTTTTTTGCATTATTGAAGACCATACAGTTGCTTATGATTGCTTACATCATAGGCATTTTAACACGGCAGATATTTGTCTCATTACCAATCATACCCTATCTCCTTATTTCATATCACCATGAACTTTTATGTGGATTTAGAAATAAATTGATATAAATACAGATATGTTTTTAACGTTCAATCATCAGGAATGGCACAAAATGACAACTCTTTTCTGATTTTGTATCATTGATGTCTCAACTGCTACAGTACACACAGAGAGGACCTAATCTCATACTCCAAACACTGTGTAAAAACGTGGTGTCACACCAGGAAACTCCAGTAACTCTCTCCAAATCTTGTACAACCTCAAAAACTAAGGTCCATTTACTGATCAAGAAAATTCTGTCTGGTTCACAGTTCATCATGTATATGTAATGAATTCAGTTGAAATATGATTAACCTTGATTCAATGATGTCTTATGTAAAAAAATAAAATTAACCAACATACCAAACTCTGAGGAAAATATAAAATGGAGAGTCCATTATAAATTGGCAAAATCAAAAACTCTAACACATCAAACAAATGGAAAACAACATATTCCTGAGTTGGTACAACAGACATTTCCTTATGTAGAAAACGGTGGGTTTGATAGCTAGCTAAACCTCTCACTTTTATGACAGTCACTTTAAATATATCTTTCATGAACTCAATCTACACACCAAATTGTTGTTTTATCAATATAAAGCTACTTTACAGACTTCACCAAGAAAACATGTACCAGACCACCAAAGCTTGAAATGTAGGACAACATGAATAGGATATAATCAAAGTAACATCATTTGACTTCACAAAACAAAGCTATAAAAAATATCACTAGTTGTATACACAATCTTCAACAGTAGACAAGTGTACATACAAAACATCCACCTCTAAACTGCCATAACAAAGAAGTGAACAAATATAGGAACCTGATGTTCAGTGGTTGTTGTTTGTTGATGTGGTTCATAAGTGATTCTCTTACCTCTATTTCTATATAGATTAGACTGTTGGTTTTCCTGTTTGAATGGTTTTACACTAGTCATTTTTGGGGCCCTTTGTAGCTTGCTGTTTGTTGTGAGGCATGGCTCCGTGGTGAAGACCGTACTTTGACCTATAATGGTTTACTTATAAAAATTGTGATTTGGATTGAGGGTTGTCTCATTGGCACTCATACCACATCTTCTTATATCTAAATAAAACAGAGATCATTATATCAAATTCCATAAAGGGATATAACCCATTAAAATTTGGATGAAGAGAACCAGTGACTATAGATATATGTATAATGACTGAATAAATAGTCAACGATCAATCTTACAGGGCGATGGATCATGTAGTATGATTCTGTACACTACAAAATATAATATATAACAAGACTTGTTATATATACTAGAACACACCCGTGATATCGCGGGTCCGTGACTGAATTAAAGTATATAGCTATGCGTAAACCTTATTTTAGTATTGGTATTGTCATCTGATAAAGTCGTGCCGATTATAAGATACACAGTTTTCTCTGCTTTCAAATCTTTATGTTTGAACCCGTCGACCTGGAACTTTTCAATTATTGGTAATATTCAGGTCCTGGAATTGAGTATTTTTTAATCAACAGCATTGTCCAATAAAGTTCAAATCTTTGATTCGCTGTTTTGCGTCATGCCCGCTAACAAATTGAAAACTGTACCTATACGCCTTAGTCCAAATTTTTAGTATTCGTATTGTTATCTTAGAAACTTTACTAATCAAAAAACTACAATAGGGAACAATTTGACAATGATTAAATTTAGTTGTGTCCACTTTGTGATTATGACCCGTGTATATAGTAAAAATCAAATACACCATTTGGTGGTGCGCCTGTTAGATGCGGAACGTACAGATAAGGTAATGGGTAACAGGTGAATATACTTTTGGTGTCGGTACCGGATTCGACCCGGAACTTGTTAATTATTGGCAATATTAATTATGTGGAAAACAAAAGGGTCTGGAGTGGTGTAATTTTTAATCTACACAATTGTCCTATATGAGCTATATATAAAGTTGAATTCTTTGATATGCCGTTTTTACCTGATGCCGGCTGATAAATTGGACCTCGTAATTTTAGTATTATAGCTATATCAAATTATGTCAACCTATCATACAATGTTTGTAAGGAAGGTCTTAATCCTGAAATTTAACCTGACCATTAAATTGAAAATGAGGTTGTGGTCATATGACATATAAGACGCACATTTACTACCATAACATCAAAATACCAAATATTGTGACCCAATATGCATAGTTACTGAGGTAAAACTTGGTCTTGCTGTCATAAAATCATCATCCTCATCCTCAGAGTTCAACCCTATCAAAATGCTGATTTTATTGGTTCAAGCAGAAATTTGGTCTTTGAGTACTGAGTAAAGTTTTAAAACAGAAGGCCCTTATCTAAAAAGTTGACTTACGCAGACTGGAGTATATCATTTCAATGGAAAACCTTCAGTATTTTTTATATATCAATCACTCAATTAAACAGTAGTTTAATTACTTTCCAGTTAAAGTACAATTATTAAAACTCTAAGAGACCTAAGATGATGTGGCATCTTTACTGATAATGATTCAATGTATGTTAAAAGTATTTGAGATTAAGGTCTGATGAACTCTGCCAGATAGATATGTGTACCATTATATAGTTCCATACACAAAATATAATTGACTTATTGCTTAAAGTATCTGAGGAACAAGGGCAACCACAAATCCTTGTTATGATCAATTAACCATGAAATTCACTCAAGGACAAACTTTCTTCCAATTGCAACATGAATAAAAAAAATCTGTAAGAAAAAGGCTTTGCTTGAATGTTTATCAATAGGGCACCTACACTTCACTACCAAATTAATCATGATATTTTTTAACAGATTAACTGTCATTTTAATTTTCTACATTTTATGCAACATATGAAAACCTCATTCTTTTGTCAGATTTTTCAGAGTAATTCAATATTGATACTTATTGACAGAAATTTAGTAAGTATGAAACTTAAATAATATTTTGATAGTGTAAACATCAATAGCCTCTCAATATTACATTGCATATCATACAAATGATTGTTTTCCTTTATAGGTTTATTCTGGTTGAAATAGGATATAAAACCCAATAAAAATACAGTGACAGGTTTCATATTGTGAAAATAATTATCATGTGACATCTGTGTGATCAAAACTACATCAAGTTACACACTTACTACTTTCAGCATATTGTTTAAATTGAATAATTTACCGGTAGCCATTTCTGAAACATTTGAATGTTTTAGAAGACGATTGACAAAATATGTAAAGTGTTTTATTTATCATTTTGTATGGCTTCCTCAAGTACAGTTAGACGTTCTCAAAGTATAAAACAATGTGAAGTATGCGAAACAAATGCTAAAATAAAAGTGAAATGTATCGATTGTGACAGATTTATGTGTGAAACATGTAAAAGGAATCATTCAAAATATAAAGATGCAGAAGTTCATAAGCTTGTAGATATAAAAGATATCACTGTAAAAGATGAAGAAACAAATGAACAAGGAAAATTCAAGGCGGTCAGATGTACCAGACACAGAGATGGACTATGTAATATGTACTGCAGCTCATGTAATAAAATTGTGTGTCCAGAATGCATCGAGTCTGACCACCAGAAACATGAATTAAAAACCTTAGAAAGTGGCTGCACTGAATGGTTGGATAAATTATCTAAAGTTCATGATGAAGTTTCTACGGTAACCAATTTGTATCTTCGGAAACTTGACAACCTGGAAAAGGTTGACCTTTTACAGTATGAAGAGATATTACAACAAATTAAACAGGACCAAATACAAGCTATGGAAAAAATCGAACAAACATACGATGACAAAAGAGACAAGTTGGTAAGGGAAAGGTTATTAATTTCTAATAGTATTACTTCTAGGAAGGACACAGTTGAAAAGAAGCAGGAAAATATTGAGAAACAAAAGAAACATCTTCATGACATTGCTCAAAGTAGGGACACTGCATCTTTTTTTGAAAAAGCAGAAGAATTTGAGAGACAGCTTGAAGAAGTAACAGACTCCATTAATTCAAACCACTATAATTCAAAAATATTGCAGTATACAAAAGGATCAGTGTTTGGACTAGAACCAAAAGCAACTACCAATGAAATTGATGTTACAATTCAACATGATTATAATGTAGATTTTAACATAAATGACTTGAAAATAGATAAAAGCAAAACAATATGGACATCAAACTTTGATAGTATCAACCAAGTTGAGGTTAAGAAATGTGATGAAAATTTGACCCTCACAAAAAAAACATCATGTCCAGATGACATAGGACAAATTGGGCAAATAGGATTAACAAACCTGAATAATCTGGTTTTTATAAGTTCTTCAGGAATTCATATTTTGAAAAAAGTAGATGAAAAGATCATGAAAATAGCTGGTTTCACTCAATATAAACCACAGTCAATACACATTTCCAAAGAAAATCAATTATTTATTGGAATGAGTTTTAATAATGTTAAAAACAGCACAGACAAAGCAATCATAAAAGTCTTCAGCTTGGAAGGGAAAAGGATATCAGCAAAAACCATTTTCAATACAGGAAATAAATTTCTCATCAATGGTTCTGTTACTGGTTGTGCAACTTTTAACACTGAAACCATTGAAGGCAAGGAAACTTCAAACAAAGGAACAATTTGTTACATTGATAATGACTGTATTGAGAATGAATCTCATTGTGGCCGACTTATCAAGCTTAACTTAAATCGAGACATTCAATGGGTATATAGAGGAAGTATTATTATTAATAGTGAAAAGAGTCCATTCAATCCATGTTCAATGGTGGTAACAGAGCAGGACAATATTGTCCTGCTGGACTTTAATCAAAGTTCACTGCATATTATTCAACCAAATGGACTTTTACTGACCTTAGTGGATTTGACCTTGGTAGGCATACAAGGCCCAAGACTGATGACCCTAGATGGAGATGGGCACCTGTGGATTAATACTCTAAGTCACACAAAGAAAGGAAAATTATATAAACTGAAAATTTCTGGCTTTTGATTTTTAATATTGGGTTATAAGATTTTGAAGCTAAAAATCAGCAGATGTTATTTCATGGTATGCTTTACTACTATCAAAATTTTAAATAGAACTTTGTATCTTTGATATTACAACTTATAAAGTAACAGTCCAGTAGTCTAAATATCTTTCAAAAACTGGTTCAAATGTGTATAGTTTATACGGCCAATACTCTAAAAAAAATAACCAACAACAACAACAAAAAACAACAAAGCAAATCACATTATAAAATAAAAGAATGAACTGTAACATCATTATCTATAAAACCCTCCTTGTATTTTTTAGGATAAAAATAAGTGTTTTTAAATTTATTTTATAAGAATAACATATCTATCCAACTTTTAAATCATATTTTCAGACCAATTTTATCACTGTGCTTAAACGGCTGTGGGTAACTTAAGTTACCCACAGCCCAAGATGGCGGACTCTAAACTGGTTGATATTTAATTCATACAAAATGTACCTTTTGCGACGTTTTTCATGCAGAATGTAAATATTTATAGGATTATTGAATAAAGAAATGACTAACAATTACCATAAATTTGTTAATATAGAGTTCACTAAAGCGCAATGTCAACTTTAAAAAATGCATAAGATGTCCGTAACTTTTTGATCAAAACTAAGAAGACTGTCCGTAACTTTATTTTTAGATGTGGGTAACTTTTGATTTAAAATTTTAAGAATTATAATTTCAACAATTAGAAGACAATTAACATCATATTTGTAACCTTCGCGGCCGTGTATACTACTCATTCACCACCAAATGTGATTTTATTAACGCATCATACTTACACCACAGACGTTTTATGTGGGGTTTGTGGTACTCCATCCTGGTTATTGTTTTGAACTTTTATTTACTGATGTGCGTCTTATCGACGTTTTTCGCTTGTCAGACCAAGGCTTTTCCATACTCTTTAATGTTTTGAGTTTAATTATATGTTTGCGGTTTACCTTCACCTCTGTTTCTTTCTATGTGTATTTTGATGAATACTCTTTGACGCGGCTCGGTATTTATACATCCCACCAGTTAGTTATAGTGTTATGATTTTTTGAATATGTTTCCTAGTATGTTTTTTTTGCATGAACCCCCTGAGGGGTTCATGCTTATATATTGGCGAGTTTTGGATGTGTCTATGGGCCACTCGATATCTCTCAGCCGGAAGTCAGAATAAAATTCTCGGAACGTCTCTAAAGTTTTCGGTCATTTATACAGGTCTTAACAGGTTGTTATCTACGTCTTTGATATGGTCCCTTGATTGCCCTTGACGACGCAATTATATTTGTTTTAAAACGACCACTGTGCACTGTGTATATCTGGGTCAATTATAACGTGGTATTGTCTGTTGTCTCGATAACATGTAAACTAATTATGTTTGAAGATTTAACCACGGGATACTGTGTATTTCATCATACTAGACTTGCGGGAGATAACATTCTGGTTAAAATATTTATATTAGATCGGAAAACAGAAAGATAATATTAGATCGGAAAACAGAAAGATAATATTAGATCAGAAAACAGAAAGATAATATTCTTATCAAAAGTATTTAATTCAATCGGAATCAAACAAATATATACAAAATAAATACCGTATTTATGTTTCTGGAGAAACTAACAATGATTGAAATCAGAATATTTTCAGAGTTGCAATTAAAGTATTTTATATGACAAGATACTCTGCTTTGGTATTTTTAAATATTCATTTGTAAAGGAAACATAAAAATAAAATCTAAATAAATTCTTGCATCCTACAAAAAAAAATATCTGTATAAACAATTATAATCATTATATTTCTACATTAATTATTTCATACCATTTTAGTTTTTATGTTTTATGAGTAATTATTATTTATTTTTTTGCATTGTAATATATCCATAAAACAGAAAGTAAGATCAATTTATTAAATGTTTAAATTTTAAACGGTCGTGAATAAAAACACTTGTGTGTTTTCAATTCATAAAGCGTGATTTTAAATCCTTGCAGCTCACAACAACCGTACATATAATTTACAATAAATACCACAGAATTTAATTACAACTATCAGTTTGCGTTTTCAAATATTCCGGATAAAATGTCAATGAATCCGGAGTCAAAATATTTAATGTAGGCCGTTTGACATTCGATTTCAACTATTAGATTAAGAAATGCGTCCTGAGTATCAGTGAGATGCTTACTATTTCGTGCGCTAAAATACTACTTACATGCAATACTATTGAATTCACTCGTGGAAGCTTATTTTCGTTCTTGTTATCTAAATTCAGGACACGGCAGAAAGAGCTTTACATGTGACTTTCAAGCACGGTCATCATTACTAACGGTATTCTGACCTCGAGTTGTTTCTTTTTTGTTTCTTGTTTGAGTCACTGTCCTATTATAAACTTTGACATTTTCAAAAAGCTGAGGACTGCTACCCAAGGAATAGATTCCTTAACTTTGTAATGTATTTAGCCTTTTAAATGTTTTCATTCGAGCGTCACTGATGCTTTTTTTGTAGACTTAACTCGTGTCTGGCGTTTTTTTTATATTTACATACCTTTTTATATAAATTGGTTATTTTGAAAGTGTGTACATGTATTCATAAACTTCTGAATTAAGAAATTCTTTGGCAAAACTAAGTTTCTCTGTATAATGTTTGAATTGATTTAAGTAAAATCAGGAAATCCTTAAAATTTGAGATGTTTTATGAGACCAAAATAAGTCTCTTCATAAGAGGTCCCAATCAATTGCATGCCACAGGTTTAACCGCATACAACATCTACCATGAGTAAAGACAGCTTCAAATACGAGTTGAGAATATAAAGGCATTCATTTAGGAAACAAAATATAAAGATATGATAGCTAAAATAAATGCATCCAGAATTCCAGATTATAAAGCAAATTGAGTGCATAAATTTATATTGCGATAGGTTTGTGCAATTTGCATAAGTAGAAATTAAGATTTGCCAAAGGGTTATAATCGGAAAAAATATGTACATTCACAAGTAATATATAAAATAGTCGAGCTTTAGAATAACTATTCAAACAGAAGCTGTTAATATATACGTTCAACTGGCTTCTTCTATTCACAATCAATTATTCCAATTCAAAAGTAAACACAAATTCAGCAATAATCTTTTGGTGACCCGGCATTTAGCGGTCTTAGGTTCATGTATTGCTTTTCTTTTTTTAAAGAAAGCAACTTGTTTCTCTCTTTGTATGTTAGCAGGGGTTGTTAGACTATTAAATTACCCTGTTGTCCTACGTAGTTATTTATATTTTTATATACTATGTCGAATTGTTACACTATGTTGACTGGTCTTTTCCTTTTATTGTCACTGACCTATTGTGTCTTTTAGTTTTATTCAGTTTAATGAGATTTAATGCAACTTGCATACAAATGAAATATGCAGCTAGCTGTGAAACTAGGTTTATTCATTTATACAAAATGTCCTTTTTTTAGTTTTCCCATTTTCTGTAAATCTTGGCCAGGGTGCCGCAATATCACCGTGCGCAGCGTCCCAGTGTGTCCAGATTGACACCCCTTTTATTTTACTGTCAATGCTGATGGGATTTGTTTTTGTGGGGATGAGAGAAAAGTGTTTTTGGCTTTTTCAAAAAGACGGAAAAAGTTTGTGCACTTAAGTCTCGTATAGTCTATCCACTGCATGCCTGGGCAATTTGGGTTCCCCTCCAAAATCCTGGATTCACGCTACCCTTGTCGTTGCTGGCAGAAAATCAGTAAGTGTATACATGCTACATATGTATGTGTAAAAAATACTTGTGTAGTCTACTTGTTCAAAAATAAAAACGAACAATGATGTTTCAACAGTTTATCTGCTATGATCGGAAACAACCTTCCGAACTAGGCGATCCGGGTACCCCGACGTTATACAAAATGATACCCGAGTTTTTGCGGATTTATCGTGATTTTTTTCATATTTTTCCCAATTTTGTCTTCCATCGATACAATGAATTATATCATACTAGACATCTACTTCGTTTTGTGAATATGCATTCGATACTATCTTCATCATCAGTTTAAACATTACATCCGCGTATGTCGATTCTTTGAAAGTTACGGACATCTCTATTGGTATGATGAAAAAAGTTACGGACAGCCTAAGTGTTTTTTAAAATCGTGCTTTGATCGTTTATTTTGTAGAATTTAATCACCTTTCCAGTTTAGGGGGTTTCCCTAAACGATTAATACAACTTTTAAATTCAGTTGTTTAAGGTGGCTCATGGGTACAACAATTTAAGCAAAAAATTAAACCTTTATTTTTTCATTACAAATTTTATTTATTACACTATTAGTTGTTACTTTATGATATGGTACAAAAAACAACCCAAAAAAATTATTTGGTTTGGCCCCAGATGACTTTAAAAATTGAAAAAGCTCCAAATTATCTCCCTTTGGTGCAAAAATGCCATTTTTTGGCCTTAAATTTGAAATATCTTTTTTAACTCATCGGTGACCTATATTTTTTATTATTGTTTTCAAATAAGCTGTACATAAACTAAATAATTGTAAAATTTAAGCGATTTCTTATATTAGGTTATTTTTTTATTTCGATATTTCCTCTTTTTCTCCTATTAGTTCAACAGAAAAAAAGGACATTAACAAAAATGTATGCTTCTTCTAGAGGCAGATTTTAGCTTAAATGAACGGTGACCCCATTTTTTTATTTCATTTTTCTTTTAAGTATATGATAAAGTTCATTTATGAAAAAATATAGCGAAATCCTATATTAGAAAAAAAAATTCATTTATACCCAGGAGCCCCCTTAATTGATGCATTCGTGGTATTGTTATTCTATAGAAGAAAAGTATCTAACCGACGCAAGGCGGCTCCATCTTGGGCTGTGGGTAACTTAAGTTACCCACAGCCGTTTAAGCATAGTGTTTATACAGAATAGTTACTTTGTTTATACTTGTTAAAAATGGATTTATAAAATGGAGTTAAAAATAAAATAAATGCATCACTGTGTCAGTTTGAGATGAAAAACAACAATTAAAACACTGTTCCTTTGCTTTTGTTTCAATCTTATCAAACTGCAGAGAAGATCATGTGTCCATGCTTTGCCTATAATACGCCATCCTACTTTCTGATCTGATAAATTTTAATGAAATTTCTGCTTCCAAATTTTTGAAGATATGTATAATTACAAAGAAACATGCATAAGGATCCTGAAAGGTCTTTAAAACAGAAATTGAAATAGAGCATTTTCACATCCTTGTAAGCAAAGCTTTCGTTTTTTTCATGAGTGTATATAGCAATTTTGTGTAATTAATCGTTTGTTTCTATAATATCATATATTTGTCTGGCACAGTGAAGTAAATCTTTTTTCTGTTTCTTTTTCAAGAAGGCTTATACATTGTGATTAAAATGTCTTCTTTTTTTTTTTTAAATAAGTCAACCTCTCTGTGATGTATGCAATCCACAATTTTGCCTATTTTACCTTAAAATATCCCCTCCCTGAAAAATCTTAATATTATGGATTGCCCTATAAAATAAAAAGATGTGCTCTGGTTGACAATGAGAGAACTCTCCTCTACAAATAAATAATGTAGATTTTTAAAACTACAGGTAACTTACAGCTTTCAGCAATGAGCAACACCCATACAGAAGAGCAAACTATAAAAGGCCCCAAAAAAGACAAATGTAAAACATTTCAATTAGAAAACTAACCTACAAACTAATGTAGAAAAAAACCCAACCCCAAAACAAACAAATACAATATACAGCAGCAAATAACAACCAATGAATTACAGGCTCCTGGTATGGGACAGACACACACAGAATATAGCCGCAGTTAAACCTGTTATAAGATGTGCAACCATCTCCCTAACCTGGTATATTGTTTTAGTTTGTTTAAATCTTTTAATTATATAAATTACTATCTGTTTTTAATATAATATCTTACTATCAAGTCTGTGAGATAGTCTTTATCTGGGTCACTACCATGAGCCTCTTTAGTACCGTTCACTGATAAATGGTAATTATAGTATCTGGAATTTCCAACCTAAAAAAAGAAATGACTATTTTTACAGTATGAATACATATAGCAGATCAATACCTTCTCCTGTGATGTTTGTAAGCAGTTGGATCATACGCCTATTCAGAGTCTCAATGTGAGGAACACAATTATGAATGTAAACAAAAATAAAGGGCTGCGCTTTAGCGCATGATACGCCCGTTGTTTGAAAGACGACGGGCGTATAAAAATGGCAAAAAAGACTACAATGACAATGAGGAGCAGCAAGAAGATAACAGGGAAAGTGAAGATGGTGAAAGTGACTCTACTGAAAGTTATGATCTAAATGAGGAAGTAGGTGATGAAAGTAAGGATTTCATTGACGACGGGCGTATAAAAATGGCAAAAAAGACTACAATGACAATGAGGAGCAGCAAGAAGATAACAGGGAAAGTGAAGATGGTGAAAGTGACTCTACTGAAAGTTATGATCTAAATGAGGAAGTAGGTGATGAAAGTAAGGGTTTCATTGATGATGAAGATAAAGATTTCATTGATGATGAGGAGGCCTCTTCTGAGAATGAAAATGAGGATTTTTCTGATGATGAGGACAGTGATTACAGTGAAGAAGACACTGATGATTAAACCTAGTTCAGCTTTTCAATATTTAGCATAAAAAACAAATATCATTAACATTGGCATATAACATAGAAGTCTTCAATGCAATATAAGGAAAGTGATATATGATTATGGGTTTTAGTAATTCTATGGCTGATTTCCAAATTTTATAGTAGTTTGAAAGAAGGTAATTTTCTTGGGGTATATTGCTCATAGTTAGATTCTGTTGAACACAGTAAGGAATCCATACTAAATTATACAAAGATGTATGCAAAAGTTGTTCAAATGGTGCTTAATATGGTGGATAATGATTATTACCTTTTTATTGTTTAGAATATTCACAAGATGATCATATTGATAAATGTTTAGGAGACTTGATTTCCTTATTTTTTTCATAAAATGACACCCTTTAACATTTAAGGAATATTTAGTCACATGTTAGGATTTTCATGTTGTCACTTGTTCACTTATTATGTGCTATTGTAGACTAGTTATGTTTTATAACATTTTTTATTGCGCTCAACCCTTCCACCGAAACCGAACTCTATAAAAAAGCTGCAATGCTAAGGTATCATTTGTGATTTCAATTGCAACCAATTTTAACAAGAGTAAAACATACTATATGCAAAAACAGTATTTGATTTTTATCCATAGCTTAGATAGTAAAAATGTTATCATAAAATGATATATGCCTCAGGGAACAGTTAGTATCTCAGGGACTGCTAATGTGCTTTCATCCTTGCAACCATTCAATAATAGTACAAACGTATGACATTCATGGAACCTATTTTTTACAAGAAATTTAATGTTTTAAATTAAACTAAAGATTTTACAAATTTTATGTTTTCATCAGATTTTATTAAGTATTATTTGTTACATCAATAGATATAAACAATTCACCAAAGTTTCATGGACATTGGTGAAAGCCTTTTTGAGTTATTGTCCGAAGTGTTAAAAATCCCCCTTTTTTTTATGAATAAAGCCCCATAAATACAAAACTTAAAATCTGAAATTTATAAAAATTGAAAGGGAGCTTACATCAATAGATATAAACAATTCACCAAAGTTTCATGGACATTGGTGAAAGCCTTTTTGAGTTATTGTCCGAAGTGTTGAAAATCCCCCCTTTTTTATGAACTATTTGCTCTATTTTCCAGTGCAGGGGAACATAGAACAAAGATGTTAAAACTAAAGGAATTGTTAAATATCTACAAAGAATTGAATTTTCAGAGATAAGCTCATTCAATTAAGGCTCTGCAGGATTCATTACATTGTGGGAAGATTTACTTCATAATAGTAAACTGCAAATTGAACCACATAATTTTTGAGAAAATCTCAACCTTAGAATTTAATTTCAACATCACTGTCTAGTAAAAGGGATACATGCATGTATGGGGTAATATAACTGCTATGCCATAGTGAAATATCTCCCACCTTTGTATACTGTGGACACCAGTCACACAATGTGAGTATGCTGCAACAGGACAAAAATAGTCAAAGTCACATAACTCCAGCAGAAAATGTTAATAAAAATCCAATAAAGAATTGTCAACTACACATGATATGATGATAACAAACAAGTCTATGCTATTTTAAAGATTCCTTTTTAAAAATAGTCTCAGGAGTCATTGTGATACAATATTTGCAGTCGTATAAAAATAATGAATCATGCCAAATATACTATCAGACATTTTTGTACAAACATTTTCTAGTTGTCAGTTATAGTTTGGATGAAATTAAGATAACTTTTAAAGGCATTGTGGAAGGAACCAATAAGCAGGATGGAATGACCACTTCTCAATATAGCTAATGTATGCCAAACAGCCAGTTATGATCAGTTATAATCCCCTAAAGGAAGTATATCAAACCAAAATATAAGTTATGACATTTCAGCATTGAGGAACTTTATTGAACATGATGATGCACAAGCAATATTTATAATTATGATAATTGTCTTCAAATAGTGGAAAGATTGACATACTGACAGTCAGGATAAAACATTTTGATGCAGCAATATTAAAAGGCTTTTGGTTCTATCCTAGAGATCCTTATTTATTTAATTTTTCATAAAAAAATGAAACCCTCAAGTATCCATAAAATAATCAATTACAACATGCCATAATAATATATTATTCATGCAGTCAATGTACAATTTATGTATGAAATTGTTTTGTTTAAAATGAAACTATGACTATCTGCAACATTACACAAGTACATGTTTGCCTCCATTACTTACAAGTCCATTCCACCAGTCCCATCCAGGAGGTATATGTTGAACTCCACCCGTTGCTGGAAAACCATACTGTATAAGAAAAAACAAATCCAAATAGTATCTTCATTCCATAATATCTGGCATAAATGAAATTTAGCATATATTAAGGAATGATCTAGAATTTTACAAATAACTAATAAATTCCATGTTGATTCTGAACTTTAATGTTCTGTGCTGCACACAACACAGTCTATTACAAAGTCGATAGTACAATTTCAATAGAATGTACTGTGCCGCGCACAACACTATCTATACAAAATACATTGTATGGAAAGTGTTATGAACCGCTCAAAACAAAATAAACATGGAACTTATTAAAAATTTCAAGCACAAGAAATTTTGCAAATTCCATAATTAATAATAATTCCAAGTTCAAATAATAGCCTGTTAAATATAAAGCCATGTGATTTGAAGAAATAAATGACAAGTAGTCATTTGTAAACATGTTCAATCATTTATATCTATATCTATATCATTTCTAAAACATTGCCTTTTCTTTATTGTTAAAAAAAAATTGTGCTTGTGTAGAAAGTGCATATTTTAGACCAAATTTCAACTATTAAAGAAGGATAGCACACAAGTATGAATTAAGCAATATGCAAGCTTTAACATTTTGCCCTGTTGATCCGAAAAATTCTAACACTTAAAAGTACATGTGATATGTATATCTAGTTTATACATTTATTTAGAAATACCTGGTTTAAATATTTTCCAGCAAAGAATGTGGTGTAGGACTGGTTTTTCATGTACACTGGAAAGGCATCAATTTCCTGTGTTTTCTGCCATTCAGGACTACTACATCCTCCAACAATTGAGTTGTTGTAAGCCTTGTGGCTACTAACATATTTTCCTGTCAGAATACTCGATCGGCTTGGGCAACATAGCGGTGAGGCTACATACTGAAGTATAAATAAACTAAGTATTAATGTTCATTGAAAGGCTTCAAATGATGCTTGTCGTGCTGAGCTTGGTAGAATTCCACTCAAAAATAAAATTGTTTTTTCAAGCATAAATTTTCTAGAGCATATACTTTCATCAGAAAATACACTTGTAAATCAAATTTTCTGTGCAACAAGATTTTCAAACCCCTGGATCCTAAAAACTCAGTGCATTTTACAAAAATTAGGATATTCATATCTTGTTGAAAAAAGTTGTCTAACAAAGCAGCACTTGGGGCAAGTAAAACAGAGAATTTATGATCAGTGCTTGCAAAATCAAAATGCAAACATACAGGAGTCTTCTAAGCTCAGTTTCTTTCGTCAAGTCTACAAAATGGGTCAAAGACCATCATATGTTGATTCACTAAAAAATTTAAATGATAGAGCAGCAATATGCAAAATACGCATAAGTGCATATCCTTTAATGATTGAAAGGGGAAGACATCTTAATATTCCTAGAGAGGAAAGATACTGTCCTGTCTGTAAAAATGGGGAAATTGAGGATGAACAACATTTCTTATTAAAATGTAATAGATATACCTCAAAGCGAGAAATATTAGAAAATAAAATAAATGTTATATTTCATTTACAGCGTAACATTACCCTTGATGAAAAAATATCTCTATTGGTCAATAATAGCTCAGCATTATTACTTATACTGTCTTCCTCTTTCATATCAGAGTGTCTAAATATAAGAAATAGTGAACTTATATGATACATCATTTTGTAACTTTTCATAATTTAGCATGATATGTTATCATGGAACCTTTCATTCTACCATGTCAATTATTATAGTTGTATGTAATGCCATAGGTCTTAACCATTTATTGTTAATGAGTTTGTGCCAATAAAAATATTTGTATTTGTATGTGTATCAAACAGGCTATTATTTATACTTGGAATTATTTTTAATTATGGAATTTTCATAATTTCTTGTGCTTGAAATTTTAATAAATACCATGTTTATTCTGTATTATAATGTTTTGATTGGTGAATAACACTTTCCATACAATGTATTTTGTATAGACAGTGTTGTGCACCACACAGTTCATTCTATTGAAAATATGCTATCTTCTTTGTAATAGAAAGTGTTGTGCACCGCAAAGTTATTAAAATACAGAATAAACATGGATTTTATTAAAAATTTCAAGCAAAACAAAAAATGTAAATTCCATAATTAAAAATAATTCCATGTTGAAATACTAACCTGTTATCAGAACAATGGCATTGAATGTCAATTTTCACACACCCCTTTGTTCTCCAAAATTACTAAACCTCACTCACAAGGAAATGCATGCTGCACATGTTGCAGTTTGAGGAATCCTTGATAACATACACATTATGCAAGATGATATTTTGCATCCATGATCTATGTTGTTAAAAAGATCCAATTAAATTAATGAGGAACTCTTGCACACATTTTTTAACCAGAATTATCTCCCATTATAACATTTAAATTTCAATATTTTTTTTTTTGAAGATGTTAAAATACAGTGAAACCTGAGTAAACCGAACCCTGATAAAACCGAATTTCACTTTAAACCGAACAATTTTCAATGTCCCACAAAATTTCCCTATCAATTAACGTTAATCTGACCTGAAAAAACCGAACCCTGTCAACACCGAATTCAGAACGCTTTTTGGAGGCTCATTAGTACATGTGTATTTAAAAATTACCTGTCAAAATCGATCGATAGCAATCAAAACAAAAGAGTATTTTTAATTATTTGCATGATTTAATTAAACAAACACAGGATGACAGAGTATCCCCTAGGATAATTGCGATTTAATGAACTAATTAGCATCTTTGTGTCTATGTTTGATATTTTTTTGTAAAGAAACGTTAAACTGGTCCGCTGCCCCTTTCCCCGAAGGACAAGAATTGAACTTTCCCTTAGATCAATTAAATGCTTGTTACTCAAATATTTACGGCCACAAATTCGTAACTGCCATTCAGTAGCTAAACTCTTTAATTAAATAATAGTTTTAAAGCGTTTCACTGGATTAAGAAGTCGTGCAACACAACAAGGTCAATGACTTTCAAATTATATTTACGGTTTGTCGGATTCCCTTTAGAGGCCCTATATATATAATTCAGATGCTCCTGCAGACTTCCATTAGCTATTTATCAACGATAAAGTTAACCCGAATAATTCAGTCGTTATATCCCGCTGATCTACGAAGACTACATCGTGTGGGAGAAAATCGGACACGGAAAGGGCTTGAATTATTCAAGTTATGACAAAGTTCTAGAATAAACTGGACCCCTGCTGTTGTTTCGCTCTTATCTTGTGGCAAAGTATCAATCTGCGGGTGACCAGTTTAGTCCGAGAACTCTGTATACAGATAATTTAAAATGACGATATCTCGATCAAACTACGGAATCTTCATTTGACGGTGACTGAAGATCTGAATTGGTCAGTGAATTAACGGTTGAGAAAATAATCATAAAAAGCAAAATTGCTCCACGTCTGACATCATTGAACGATTAATCCCTTTACACAACGAGGATCGTGTTTGACGGAGTGGCGTTTGATTCATATATGAAAAAAAATATGTCTATCTTCGTCTACCTAAATTTTTATATTTACATCTAAATCATCATGAAAATAAATTATCTTCTGTTGTGTCGTCTATCGTCCCTTGTCAGTAAGTGCAAACATTATTTTGGTGTCGACTTCCGTTTACCTCTTCAATCCGAACACCTGTGAAAACCGAACAAAACGCAAAGTCCCGTGGGTGTTCGGTTTGGACAGGTTTCACTGTATATGCAAATGACACAATAAAACCTAAACATATCTACTGGTCTAGAACTTAGAAGTCAACATATAGTCCTCAACAATGGACAAATTACAAGCTCTTAATTTCTTGAAGTATAAAAAAACTTTACCACCTGGTACATCAGAGCTCATCATTCTCAACTTAAGGACAACTGTATACCTAATCTATTACTCTTTTCTAGTAAAAAAATATTCATAGGAGAAATGTTACTCGCTCTATAAATATTAAATTATAAATATATAAATTGTCAGAGTGTCTATGTGTTCGACAAACAAATTGTATTTATTTATACTTACTAGTAAACTATGTCAGCATCCTATTTGCTACAAAAAGTGGACGGAAGTTTTTGAGATTGAAGAGAATGATCTAATTTTTATTGGAAACTATCTATATTAATGGATCTAGATTTCAAAATAGCACATTATTGTATTTTCACTAATTCTAAACTTATGACTATGAAACTTATAAATTACAATGTATGTGATGTATGTGAAAAGAAAAAAAAATGTTTATCAGTTTTTTGGTATTAGGTTGCTTTATCTGATATTTCCCACAAATATTCTTTTATACAGACTTACCATGGAATTAAATAGCATCCCATGATCTCCAATTAACTTGTTTGTCTTCACAATTGGAATCTATAAAAAAAAAAAATGTTTGAATTAGCCTATTTTTAACAATTTAAATTTTTATAGAAACCAGAAATTATAGGAAAAGATGTTATCAACTTTTTAATGTACAACTTGACCACATAAAAACTTTGAGTTTGGTAATTCCAAAAGCATGTGTCATATTGGCAGTGAAATTGTTATCATGTTTTCATTGACATTAAGTCTTCGCATAACATTTTAAATGTATGTACAAAAATGTATTATTTCAAACATTAGTTTTAGTTTCATAACAAATCTTTTGTCTATAGCCTCACTGGACACAATTAAGAATGATTTTTGAACTTCAATTATTTTTTTTCTTTAGGGAATACTTTTCTTGAATTGTGTGTACCATAGAATTAAAGATGTATGAAGGCTTTTCATTTTGAATCATAACACACATAATTTTCTATTTACGTTGGGATACTTAAGTAAGATTTTCATAACCTGGTTTTATGGGTCTAGCAAGCCCAATATGGACGCAATTACGAACGGCATTATATTTATATATCTGGCAGAAGAAATCAATGACAACGATCTAAATTTATGAAACATTATTCTTATCTTAAACCCATTTCCTAAGAAAATAAGAAGCGTAATATGGTATTTTACTTCAAATTCTTCAGCAGTAGTTGCAGACGAAATTAGTGACAAAAATTTTCTTTGAAAAGGAAATATTTCCGATTTTTTTTGTTTTTATGCAAGTTCTTTCGTCTAAGAAGCACTGAATTCTCCTTTTAGTTAGTGAACCTATGATTTTAATATATATTTAACCTTTACTTTCAGAGTTCTTGGGACTTTTCAATAAATATACTATTTTCTTCTGACAATGCTCAGGGTCACCAGAGTCTGAGAAAACGTTTATTTTTGAATTATTTTGGCAAGATAAAGGGCATCACGCATATGAACATATTCAGGAGATATTTTTCTATCTATATAATGACAAAAGAAGGCAATTTGCACTAGCTTGTGTGCTTTATTCATGTAATTTCCAAGAGAGGGAGTCATTATTTTGACATTTACGAAATTGAATTTTTCATCGTCTGCAACATTAACCATGTTAACCAACTGCGCATGAACTTTTTTTTCATGAAAACACAAGTAATGTAGTGGGTTTTTAAGTAATAGAAACATTTATTAATTATCATGCATAAATATTATATCAGAGGGCAAACATTAAAAATCGTTCGTAATTGCGTCCAGTCGTAATTGCGTCCGGTAAGGCTAGGGTTTAACTAAATACTATTTTCTTTAATATCAACTGAATTAATAAACAGGCTATCAACCAGTTAGCATGGAGAGACATTTTTCCTGCTTGCCCTGACATCATCTTAAAAAAAGTCATTGTTATCTCTCTATCTGTACATGTATGCATAACATTTGACAGGATGGAACTACATTTACTAGTCTTTTTCCCATGCCATACATGTACATGTATATAGTTGCCCATTCTGGTTAGAAAAAAAGTCTGCTCAACTTTTACGTATAAAACTAGGAATTTTAATGCATGATCAACATGTAGTCAGGGACATAACAGTAACACAGTGCACTGTGGAACAAGTATAAGTAATGTAACTAGCATTGTGTAAGAGGAACAGTTAATGTCAATGAGTTATAACTTTTTGTTTTAACATCCTGTTAAAATAGTACCTGTCCTCCGAGGATTAAATCTTGATCATCTGTTAGAACAAACACAATGTTTGACTTCCCTGACATCGTTTCTCGAATTGAAAAACCAGTCATTAACGCAAATATTAGTATTAGTACAAGCATCCTATCCGCCTCACAACTTCTGCAATCTGAAAATATGTCACATGACAGTCACGTGATTGAAAGGAGTTGTTCCCCCTTCATTGGGTTCAATCAAAAAACTGAATCATGTGACTGCAATGTTGGGTTAATTTCCTGTAAAAAGACGATTGAAAGAACTAAACGTGGGCGTAAATACGTAGTAAGTTAAACAAAGAATTGACACAGCACATCATTTAATTTCATATTTCTGTCCAAATTACCAAGAAAATATATATGCCCACCTACTTGCATTTTATCTGTTAGAGACAAACTGAAAGTAAAAAAGTGAACATGAGAATACACACATGGAGACTCATGTATCTTTTATCTATATTCTGATGTCTTTTGCATTCATTTTGACGTTTTTTTTTAAACATAACTCCCTTGAAAATTCCTTTTCAAACGGTATTCATGAAGGTAGCTGTTGAAAGAAAAGGTTTATCATAACAGAGGGTTTGGATGGGGTTAAATGATTAAAGAATAATGAAAATAAAAAGAAAATGAAGATTAGAGAATAACGGGCAAAAAAAATGAAGATTAGAGAAATGCGTGGTCTAATTTTTTGATGATTAGAGAAAAAAGGGGTTATTTTTTTTGAAGATTAGAGAAAAAAGGGTGAAAATTAAATGTTTACAGAATAACAGACCCCCCTCCAGACCCTCATAACAAAATGTCTTTTACCAAAATTATCTAAAATTATTGTATTTACACCATACAATTTATTCAGTGTACAGGCAATGAAAGACAAACCAGTACATTTTTTTTATCATTGTTTATTGTTGCAATTAATAGGATGTTAAGATTAACACATATATATATACATAAAGTCTATAGTACTTCAGTTGACAATCAGTCTCTCAAGACTCTCATTAGACTCTCAATGTCAGACTTGAATTTTATTTTTTCTTGAAACAATAACTGGACAGAAAATCCAACAGAGTTACCTTACATGCATGCAAATAGTGTAAAAAATCATAAAAAACTAAAAAAAATGGATAGAAGACTACAAGATTGAACATTGAATTTCATCATGTTGCAGATCTCATATAAAACTAGCTATATATTTTATATATATAGCTATATGTCTTATAGAATTTGAATGTTGTTTAAATTCCAATATTGTATGTTTGTAATGATTGTCATGTTTGTCTTGATAACAATCCAATATTTGGATTTTAAACCAATAAAATGATTTGATTTGACACCAACAACTATTGATATATTAAATGACAACAATTTAACACAGACCTGTCATAAACAAGAACACCAGAAACGACACAACCCTAGACCTTTTGTGTATGACCAATCCATCATTTGTTAATAGAGTCGAAACATTACCACCAATCAGAGCAAGTGATCATGACATAATTTGTCTACAGTGAAATAAATGTAACTCTGCCGCACAATAAACAACTGGCTCATAAAGTACTTCACTACAAAAAGGCAAATTGGGAGCAAATAGAAAAAGATCTCACTGAAACATACCAACAACTAAAACAAGATCAAGATAAATTAAATCTCAATGAACTTTGGAACACGTTCAAAACCAACATCCAAAAATCTATTACCAAGAATATTCCAACAAAAAGCATTGGTAACAAATCGAAACTACTGTGGGTAAATAACCAACTGAAAAAGCTCATCAACAAGAAAAACAAACTATATAAAAAAAAAGAAGAATCCCAAGTATAAAAAACAATACCAAGAAATTAAAACCAAGCTCCTGAAAAAAATGAGAAACTCGTATTGGCAATACATAGAAAATATGATTTTCGATATTGAAATAAAGGAGCCAGACCAACCATGCTTCAAAAATGCTCCTAAAAAACTGCACACCTACATGTACATTAAAAGCCAGAAAAACGAAAACACTGGCATAGCTCCTCTGCGAAGTGAAGGTACACTGCACTTGAGTCCATCTGAGAAAGCATATATACTAAATAAACAATTTTAAGTCTGCTTTTACATCTGAAGTAAACACTAACATTCCAGACAAAGGTCCTAGTAAATAACCTATAATGGAACCCATCAGAATATCTAGGGATGGTGTTTACAAACTAATCAAAAACATAAACCCGAATAAAGCTGCTGGTCCTGACACCATCGCAGGCAAAGTATCAAAACAAAACATAGAAATATGTACAGATATCCTCACTTTAATATTTAAAAGATCACTACAAACAGGCAAAGTACCATCTGACTAGAACCACGCAAACTTCACACAGGTCTGTATTCCAAAAAGGGGATAAACACAACCCAGGCAACTATAGGCCTATATCCTTAACATGCATAGCTTCAAATTACTTGAACATATCTTTGCAAGCAGCATGATGAATCACCTAGAAACAAACAACACTCTATGAATTACAACATGGATTTAGGGCAAAACTACATGTATCATGTGAAGTCATCTCACTGATACACGAATTATTCCAAAACAACAACAAGGACATACAAACAGATCTTATAACCATGAATTTTGCTAAAGCTTTTGACAAGGTACCTCACAAAAGATTACTATACAAATGAAATACTTTGGCATATCAGATCAAATCATGAACTGGGTAGAATCCTTTCTTTCAAACAGAACTCAAACAGTACTTTTAGAAAACATGTCATCTTCAAAAATACCAGTCTCATCAGGTGTCCCAAAGGGTACAGTGCTAGGACCAATACTATTCTTAATCTACATAAATGACCTCCCAGATTACATCCAACATAGCAAAATCAGACTCTTTGCAGATGACAGTTTAATCTACTGACAAATTAAAACTCAAAACGACTGCCTCAATCTTCAATAAGACCTAGAAGCTGCCATAAAATGGGAAAAAGATTAGCTTATGTCTTTCCATCCAGACAAGTAACATCATGAATATAACAACAAAAAGAAATCCCATCCACTTTTATTATAACATGCATGGACACATCTTAGAATCTGTAAAACATGCAAAATACTTAGGTATCACCATCTCAGCAGACCTAAAATGGAACACCCACATCCAACAAACCGCTGCAAAAGCAAATAAATCCTTAGGTTTCATCAGACGAAACCTTAAAGTCCAATCACAATCAATTAAAGAAAGATCGTACCAAACACTTGTAAGACCAAAGTTGGAATACTGTTGTACTGTATGGGATCCATTTACAAACGAAAATAAAAAATCGTTAGAAAAAGTACAGAGAAGAGCGGCAAGGTACATGTGCAATAGACATCACAACACCAGCAGTGTGTCTGAGATGCTAGACACCATGCCATTCCATCGCATAATGTATTACAACAGAGTCAGTCTACTACGAGATCCACCAATAAAGAATTCTACAGACAAATTCAATGCAATAAAGACAGCTATAAATTATTTTTTTCTGTCAAACCATCAAAGACTGGAAAAAACTATCCTCTGAAATTACTAAAAACACTACTACAGAAAACTTCAAGGGTGCACTCAGGCACGATGTGCTCCTTGATACTTACCCTCATCTGAAATAAACAGATACTCTTGTTTTTATCTTATACCAAAAAATAAAAATAAAAAATGTAAAATTTAAAACCAAATAAAAATTGTATAAATTAGAAACAATTTTTTTTTATAAAAATTGAAAATATGAAAATATATGACCAAAAACAACTTTGAACAAGAAATATTTTGTTAATCTATGTTTTGACAAAAAAATTATCCACATAAATTTATTTTGAAACATTTTCCAGGCATGCGCCAGAAAGTAAACATCAGTACGTTGATGGTTTTCTGTAACAAAAGAAGAAGAAGATTTGATTGTAAAACTGCCACTAGTCTTCACAATCAATGATAGCTATTCACTAGATAAATACAGTTGTAAACTTTCTAAATGTGGACATTTAACTGGTTCATATTAAATTTTACAAGCAACTGGAATATACAGGTGTTTGCGTAAGATTAGATGAGTTTTTTTTGTTGATTTTACAATGTAATCTTTTTTTCAGATGGACCTACAAGCATGACAAGACAATTTTAAATGAAATGACAGTGTCATCCTTATGATGCATATACATGATATAAAGATATAATAATAAAAATTCCATGGCTGAGTCCACATCAACAGAACCAGACTGGACTCACATCTTGGTAGAAACATCTAGTCTGGATGATGTAAAGGGTGCACTCAGAGGTTCATCAAGACTAAAGTTTACATGTATTGATGTGTCATCTAAGTTTCTGGCCTTTGGTAGCAATACAGGCAGTGTGTATGTGTTTGGAAGATCTAATCACAAACATCCACAGATTATTTTCCCTGAAATTGTAAGTGTTTCTTACCTAAAATTACCCAAGAGGATGGCCTTTCTGAAGTTAATGAGGCTATTGCTTCTTTAAGAAATACAGGTTGATTAAAAAGAAATACTTATTACCATGATTACCTTTATTGTCAAAAGTATTAAAAATGAACTCAACAATATAATAGATAATTTCAAAATTAAGTAACTGAAAACATGTTGCAAGTAAAATGAAAATGATTATGATTTTTAATTTACATTAATTTTAAAAATATACATGATTTTCAAACATGCTAATGTCTTATTAACTATTTGTTTAATCAAATTTAAAATATAATCTTTTTCATTTCTGCTTTCCAGGAACCAGCACAAGTTAACTGTGTATCAATTAGTCCTATAGATAAATCGGTTGCTTTTTCAACAGTGTAAGTAACTTTGCACTAAACTATTATTTATATGACAGACTTACATTTATCATCAAAAAGAAAGGGAGCATATTGTTCATTAAACATGTTAAATTGAAATTGAAACAATGTTCTGTTAAAATTGGTTAAACATTGAAACCAATCTAAAAAATAAATCATATAAAAGTCACAACAAAAAAAACAAGAGGGTGTGATACAAAATGAATATGCAACAGTAGAGCAAACAGCTAGTTTTAGTTTTAGAAAACAGTAAATATTTAGGTATTTTACCAGGAACAAGAATGTGCCCTAAGTAAACGGATGCCCCATCCACACTATCATTTTCTATGTTCAGTAGACTGTGAAAATGGGGTAAAATCTCTAATTAGGCATTAAAATTAAAAAGATCATATCATAAGGAGCATGTGTACTAAGTTTCAAGTTGATTGGACTTCATCTTCATCAAAAACTACCTCGACCAAAAACTTTAACCTACCTCGACCAAAAACTGAAACCTGAAGCGGGACGAACGGACAGACAGACGGATAAACGAAAAAAACATAATGCCCATAAATGGGGCATAAAAATTGAACTCACCAGGTAACTGGTTCAAGTATCTTTAATGTATTTATTTCTTTTTGTCAGAGGAATCATAATTGATAATCCTATTTACATTGTAACCTTGATGATTTAGTTGAGAGTTGAGATGTAATTGATATTCATTTTATAACTTCCAAACTTGTGTTCAATTACTGTATCAATTTTGGACATTTTTCTTGTGTATTTTTCATGTTTTGACAGTTTGAACTTTTAGAGTTTTGAGGCTTAAGGATTGAAAGTTACAATTTTACATATATATATATTTATTTTCATCCCATGAGCTTTCCTACTGGATTTTTTTCTCTCATAAAGCTCCTTATAATAAGAGTTTTCTATATAAATATCAACATTCGATTATATAGGTTCATATACTATTTGCATTTATATGCATGTACATGTACTACATTACTCTTTCCATTTATATGGCATTATGCATGTACATGTACTACATGTACTATTTGCATTTATATACATGTACCTGTTCTATTAAAGTTACATACAGACAAGACATATCTCTGTGTCAACAGTTTAGTTATCAACTAAATATTTTTTTCTTTTTACAGGAAAGGACATGTTGTAGTTGTGGAACTGAGCACAGAAAAAGGTTCACGACAAAAACCTGAAAGGTTGCGATTGATTACTGACCATGTTCAGTCAACTGTGACCAGTATTACATGGGATACCACAGGAAGTAAACTATATACAGGGGACAACCTTGGGAGAATTTATGCTACATCTATACCTAGTACAAAAGTAAGACAATTACATTTAGATTTACAATTATCAGGGTCGACATGGTATAATACCATACTCCATATCTATCTGTACAGGATTTGTTTGTTTGTTTAAAATAATTTTGAAGTCATTTAAGTATTTTCATTAATACATGTAGCTGTTCATAGGTTGCACTTTGTAAATACAGCTGTTTCTCAAACCACCCCTCTTTTGGGAAGATTTAGAATATTCATAGAAAATTAATTTTGTTTACAAACTGTTTCCCAGTTATGCTCTCTGTGTTTCATCTCATAGAGACATAACTTGGGAATGTTACCAGTAAATATACATATGCATATTTGTTTACATTGAAATCTGTGATAACCCTTCATTCGAGGTAGGGGTAGTTAAGAAAATTAGTGTTAGTTTAAACTCTGAAAAGATCAGGGCATGTAAATGTTGAAAATATGTCGACAGCCCTATATTTTGACCTTTGAAAAAAATTGTAGTGCATATGAACTTTCAATTCTAGAGGGGCCTGATGGGTTATTTTTTCGTTCTACGTGATCAGCGCATTTTCGCTATCGTGATTTTCTGTGAATCGTTATTGACAAAAAAATCAAATCATGAATCGTGATGAGACACCCACATCAGGCCCCTCATTCTAGGATAAGATTTTTTTCAAAACTTCATAGTAAAAGTGGTACAGTTTTAGCCGTAAAAGGAGTTCCTATGGGAAATTGCATTGTCAATATTTACAGAAATGCAACCTATAAGCTGTAAAATTAAGCCATCTTTTTTTCTGAATTGGTGCTATCACATCACTATTGAGAGCGCTATTTCTTTGCATATTTACCACAGGTTTTTAGAGAATCTAATTTTGAAGTGTAAAATGTGTCAGAATGTCCAAATTACTCTGATAAAAACATAGGATCTTAAGGCATTCATATCGAAATATTGAATAAATCAGTCAAGTCTGGAACTGAAGAAGGTAGAAGATAGAATTGAGAGATGAAACAGGGAATGTGTCATAGAGACAACAACCCAACCAAGGAGCAGAAAACAGCTGAAGGCCACCAATGGGTCTTTAATTCAGTAAGAAAATTCTGCACCCAGACACATGATTCAATAATGTATACCGAGTTCATCCAAACCAACACCATACTAAACTCCAAAAAATATAAATGAACCAAGTTTAGAAAAAAATAGTTTTATAAACATTTACACACCCCTTGCAATGTTAAAAGCAATTTTATTCACTTCAATTCATGTTCCTAAAATGTAACTTTCTTTTAGGATTTATCACCAGAAAATGATTATAAATCTATGTTTCAGGTACAGAATTTTGTATCACTACCACCTGAGATCATTCTCAGATTAGATTCTCCTATCTGTCAAGTGGAATTCTCAGAAGATAAACTACTGGTGTCTACGTTACACAAGTGCTACCTGTGTTATACAACAAGGTAAATTTTAACTTACATATATTACAAATTATTCTAATGGGTAACACGTAATCACGTGACATGTAATAATTCAGTTTATTTTCATTTAACTGCAAGAAAGGAACGAATAACCCTAAAAATTTACACCAGTGGTGAATTATCATATTATTCACCGGCCAATAACCTTTTGAGTTTCTTGATTTGTAAATCAGTTTTCTCCCATGAAAATGACATCACAGGCGTAAATAAATAAAATGGCATTATCACCGTGTATCATCAGTACACCGGATATAGGTACTAAGCAAGCGGGCATGATCGATTTTGATCTTACACGGTAACGAAAATCTTTGTTTTGCTTGATCAATATTTAATTTACATTTCTCAACATTTGAGTTTCATGCTCCCAAATAATTTTTGCATCGATTTTTTCCTATTCATAAAACAAATTCGATATTCTAATAAGAACAATTAACTTGTACAAGCGCAAATAGTTGTGAATGTCAACACCAACTTTCAATTTCGTTACAGTGTTTGAGACATTTACATGTTTTATCTGAAAGAAACCTAATACAGGGCAAAAGTAATAGTCACCAATCATAAACCTACCTGTGATTACTCATTCCTTGAAACATTTTTGGTAATAAACGAGTATAAAAATAATGTTTTTGTGTACGGTGTACAACAACATAACTATGCACCGTACATAAGGATTTATGTGGTCAGCTAAACACCGTACACAACACTTTTTTAGGGATAAAATATCGAAAAATAACATATGTATGAAAGATTTCAATGCCAATTATTGAAACAGCTATACTTATTACACACACACATTGACCTTCTATCAGAAAAAGAGTTGCAATGAATATAGAATTATATCGGATGAGACGAGGGCCAACTTCTTTGACAAGTGTTTGCACATGCTTTTACAATGTTTTAGTAATCCCTCTTGTTTTGGGAAAATAATGAGACATCTCTAACCATCAACTTACGACCAAATCATTTCTTAAAATAGCAATTATGTTTAGATTGAAGTACACATTGATATTATGTGAACAAAACAAAGATTTTCGTTACCGTGTAAGATCAAAATCGCTCACGCCCGCTTGGTTAGTACCTATATCCGCTGTACGATGATACACGGTGATTATTCACGTTAAAGGAAGCCCATCATGAGACTTGAAAATAAGGCTTTGGACGTGCATCTAGTGCCGATGATATCTCTTATAAACGGTCCTTTACAGCGCCATCAAAATTTTACAAAAAGATTCTACCTTTGTAGTACATGTTCAAACGAGAAGTTCTAAGACACAAATGTATTTTCAAACGTCAATTTGTGTTTGATAAAGTAAGGTAAGCGTTTTTTCAATGATCCAAAAGGCCCTTCAACTGTTAGTTAGGTATATAATAAAACAATTGTGGTCCCTAAGAAGCGATGCATATCCGAAGTTGTCAACCCTTAACAATTATTTACCTGGGGCTGTGCCCTCAATGAAATAACCTTCTTGGGTTGACAATTTTGGATATTCACCTTTTCTTCGGGCCATAATTATATAATGTCAAATGTTAGGCTTGCTTCAAGTTCTTAGCTGCTTTTGAGGATAATTGACATTTTGGGGTTTGTTTGACCTGTATATTCACCAATATATAAACTTCACAGATGTAAGACCAATATTGATTGGACAGTGTTATATTCTAGATATACCATAGGCTATAAGAAAATATTAAATATCAATTTATACTGCAATTGTACTGTGACATCACATAAGTTATTATGCATGATATTGCTACATTTTAAGGAATAAAGGCAATTTTCCAGTCAATCCTTGGCAAAATAAAACATAGAGCACACATGTTGCAAAAAATAATTTGCCAATAAGTAGTAAATTATATAATACTTTCCCTATGTTGATATCTTAATGATGAGAACTTTTTTGTCTATTATTTCTCAGGATATATTAATAAAGCAACTAACGTAATGCTATTAATTTAAATGTACGTTTCTGTAATTTATGGCTAAACAGCCTTTCTTAAGAAATTATTTGAAGTGAAAAAACATGTATTTGTGAGTACATTTATTCCAAGATCTAACCTTCAAAATATTATTTTGGATAATTTAACCCCAAGTTGGAGACCATGTTTGTTCTCTATCCACAACCAAAGCATACATCTGTTATTATGAAACATTAAGAGAATTTATAACTGGATTTTAAGTGACTCTTCTTGTGATATTTCTGTAGTAATGGATATATTAAATGAACAAACATAAACATTTACAAGTTTAGAAACTATTACAAGTCAAAAGAGAAAATGTCATATAAGATGAAGCATATTTTGATATTTATTTTCCTTTTTCAGGCAAAAATTTACCCACATTGGAACTAAATCAAGGTAATCTTTGTAAGAAGGTTTCCCTGTAATATTGTGTATTCTTTTACCTTTGCTGGTTCTAATTTGTGGATTGAAGAAACATTCTGATTTTTGTTGTTTTTTTTGGCCATAGTCTGCATGTTTGTCAATAGAAGAGGGGGAGGACAGGGGATACCCTTCTCCCTTCTCCCACCCCTCTTCTCCTTTCTCCTACCCCATTCTCCTTTCTCCCATTAGAATAAAACATCTCCTTTTGAGATATTTTTTCTTGAAAAAATTTTTAAAAGGAGAGATATTTTATTTTTTCTCCTTTCTCCAACTTTTTCTCCTTTCTCCCAGCCTTCCTCTCCTTTCTCCTACCCCCTTTCTCCTTTCTCCCACCCCCTTTCTCCTTTCTCCTACCCCTTTTCTCCCTGTCTCCCTTACCCCTGTCCTCCCCCTCATAGAACATTTGTACTTCATCCAACATTGAAATTTGTGGTTCGCAGATGCAAACAAAATTTTTGAAAAATGGGTATCCGGTGAAAAATAAATACACAGTCTTGCATATGTATGGTATTTCCTTTGATGTAGATAGAACTAGATAATTCCATAAAAACAAATTTATCAACCAACCATCTATCTTGAAAGAAAAAAGAAAGATTAGTTACAATGAAACATTAGATTGAATTCTATTGTAAGATATAACTGTTTAACTGACATGAATAAATAGCTGAGAAAATATTTTACAAAAGGTTCAGACAAGAACTTTGGTATGTTTTGTTTTTACAGTACCAACACAAATAAACTTTAACATTGTAGCTTTAAACCAGTTTGTGTTATGTGAAAATATATCAACTTACTTGAATATTAATTTATGATAGTTATACCAGACTGCTATGCCTTTTCATTCCTACAAAGTTAATTTTGCATTTTCTTAAAGGTGTAGTTTACAATTATATGTAGCATTAATATTTTCAGAGATGGGGAGTATGGAGCATGTTTTTACAGACAGCCTAGTACAGGGTTATACAGAATATATTGTGCCAGACCTGGATCTAGAATATGGGAGGTAAGGTGTTCATACCTGTCTGGCAGGGTTCATCTGACCTTGACATCATGATCCTGGATCATTAATAAAGTTTAAGTTTTCATTTGACATGCTTTTAAAATAAATTCAGTCAGGTTAAGTAAATCAGGCAAGACATTTTATTGTGTGCATGCTTGTGCTTATTTTTAAATAGAGAATGCATGTTAAAAAAGTGCAAGTTTAAAATATCTATTTAAATTCAATTTAAAAGATGACCTTTATTCTGAATATTCTAAAGTTCATGATATATGTTATTAAGCATTATTTGGTAAAAAGATTTAGAATTTTTTAATATTCATGTAAAGCATTATTTGTTATATTTCTAGGTTGACATAGAATGTAATGTGTTATGTACACACATGTTTAAACAGCTGTTAGCAATACCTGCTCTGTCTATGGTCAGTAGTGTGTAAGTATTGTTGTGATTTTTATTAAAATGTGTTTTGTACACATATTAAAACAATTTGTAAAAAGTAAACCATTAAAGGCAAAAGTACAGCCTTCAACATGGAGCCTTGACTCACATTGAACAGTAAGATATAAAGGGCCCCAAAAAATAAAACCATTCAAATGGGAAAAACAGCGGTCTAATCTATATAAACATGATAAAAGACAAGAAATGAGAAACACTTTATGAACCACATCAACAAACGAAAGCCACTGAACAACAGGTTCCTAGTGTGTTAAGGTGGTACCCAACACTTTCACTAAAATTAATTTGGCCCGTTTAATTTTCACAAAATTTTGACAGAGTATTTACTTTGACCCTTTGACAAAAATATAAAAATTTCAAAAAAATTGAACCAACCATTTCATCAGAAAAATTACACTGGTTACATAGCAGTTTGACTGACAGTAATTTTGATCATTGAGAAGCTTCATATTCCATTAACAACACAACGTAATTAAAATGTTTAGCAGATTTTACAGAGTTATCTCCCTGTAGTGTTAGGTACCACCTTAATGTTCTAGGTTTGTTGTTTTCAGCAGTACAAGCTTTTCAAACCGTAGGCTGTGTTTAAGATGTATTTTGAATGTGTTGTGTGTTCTCCTTCATTAAGGTAGTGATGAGTTGGTACTGGTACTCTAATGTTGTTGTCAAGTCTGCATTGCATCAACAGTTCTAACAGATACAAGAAAAAAAATATTTAAAAGAAAAATGTCCAGTATTTTTAGATTTTTAAAATCCTAAATTCAGGTGTTTCCTGTCTTATTTCATCACGGACCAATAAAAATGGAGTAGTAAAGATATGGCTAAAGAAAACCAGCATTTACTATACTTGGTCTTAAAAAGGATTAAAAATTTGAATTGTTAAGTTATTCTTTGGTGGCATTGTAATTTTCAGTTTTATTTACATTCTAGGGACTACTCCTGGAAGGCACCATTGAAAGAAAACAATGGCCCTAAAAGTGTGGCCTTTCCTAAACTGAAGACTACAAGGTAAATTTATTTTCTGTTGTTTTTTTCAATATAATGATATAAGGACCAATGTTGATAAGATGTCAGTCTAACCAAGGAGGTTATATTAGAAGGAGAGAGGACGAAAGACGATAATTACACATAAAATGTTACCGACTTTTCTGTAAGTGGGTGTTAATTAGTTGAGATCGACTCTGTCACAGAGGGAGATTTTGTCCTAATAACATACCCGAGTAAGAACGGAAACACCCGAGGTGTCATAAACTGACCGGATATACAATTATTGAAATGTTAATCAGATTTTTTGTGATTTTTTGTGATATTTTTTATTAAGTAATTAAAAATTAAAAATTTTATGTTAAAAGTAAACTTATTACCAATAGAAATAAAACGAATATCCGTCTCATTGCTGTCAATGTTAATATCAACAGTCATAACAGAAAGTCACTTTTACGATGTTCCCGATAAATTTCTCTATGTTTCAATTGCAAATATTCCTTCCGGTCGTTACCGGTCACCGTAACTAAAGTACTTTGCATATTCGTATATTTTCTATGATTATTACCTGCCAATTCTCATAAGCAGGAATTGACAGGTGAAGCGAAAATCTTTGTTTAAAGCAATGTAGTGTTGAATAAAAATCGCTCACTAACTTTCCTTTAAACCCTCATAACTTTGTCATTTCTTTATCTTTTTTCACCGTAGACAGACGGTTGATTTTGAAATTGCACGTCAAATCATTTTCCAAATCAAAACACCTATGCACTGCACTGTAACTAAAAATACACCTGAACTTTAATGACCCAGTCACTGATAACAATCACGTGACATATGCAATTTATCTAATAGCCCGAACTACTCGCGGTAACAGCCCGGTACATCAGAGGGACATGTCAAGTGGGTGATAAACATGTCGGTTTCTTTATATTTTTTTCATTTTTCTCTGATGGAACTGCTATCCTGGGGATGCTAATTTTGTATCAAGCAGAGTGTTCACTCTCCTTCTAATATAACCTCCTTGGTCTAACTTTATTTTTAGATATATTTTTATATAACTGTCCCATTTATAAATAAAAAAAACAGGTAGACATTTTATGACCTTCAATTTCTGTAATTTTTATAAACAGTTTTGTCTATAGAGTGGCCATACTTGTTGATGAGCAAAATTGTTATTGTTTACTATGTAAGACTTTCTTCTTGTTTTATATTTCAGAGAAAACTTCCTGTTTACCTGGTGCAAGACTAATCTATATGTCCTTGACCCTGTCAACATCAAGGTCATACTCTGGACAGACATGGGAGCAGGTAAATTAATGTTTTATAGTCTTGAATTTAAAGAATCTGTTAACAGTTTCTTAATTATTAAATAAAAGATGTGGTTTGATTGCCAATGACACATATCAAATGAAACAGAAATTAATAGCTATAGGTCAACATAGAGCCATCCACAATGAGCAAAGCCCATACCACATAATCAGCTATAAAATGCCCAGGAATGACAAATTTAAAACAATCCAAACTTTACTTAAATGTATAGTTCATTCATTCTTACATAGAAGAAATAAAGATAGTGATTTAGCATTAAAAAAAAGGACACTGGCAAATACGGATTCAACACAATTCTGTACTCGGACACATTTTTAATGACACTTAAAAAATGTGAGTAAGAACTCCATAGGACATGAATTTTGTGCTTTACATCACTTATGAAAATATAATGATTAACAGGATACATTTATTTTTTTGTGGATTAAGGAGTAATTGTATTTCCCTGGATATTGTATTTCCTGCTTTTGTTCAAGTCTGCATAGTACAAGCATATACAAATTAGCTGTTTACCTTTACTCACCAAATACATGAAAATTGGTATCCTATGAATAATAATAAATCCACAGTATCTTTACAGTGTCAAAAATTAGTTTCAGCATACAGCTAGCAAACAAATCATAAGGTTTTGAATTACATGGTAGCAAAACATGATTCAATACCTAACAGCACACTTGCAAATTACAGATTTAATTTTCATTCAACTTATTTATTACAACATTTGCACTTGTGCATATGTACCCTGTTGACAAGGTTGCCATGTTGTAAAGAATACTATTTCATGCAAATTTGTATTTTTGATAACCAAAAAGTATAAATAAATATAAGGACTTCATCCTCTCTCTCAGGTATAAATATCTGCCTCATGATATTCTGCTTCTTTAAAAATTATTCCTTGTTTTTTTTTTTTTTTCAGATATTCAAAATGTAGTTAGCAGTGAAAATTACCTCTTTATATTTTATTTCAATGGAAACATTCAAAAAACCAAGATTTATCCTATTCCTCAATGTATTTCATTTCTTATTTCTAAAAAATCTTGGATTCTTGCTGAAGAAATTTATAGTTATTTTTATACATGGATTGGAAAAATGAGATGGAAAAAATATGTCTCTATCGAAGACTTAGAAAAATTAAAAGAACATTGTAAAAATTCAGGAAATGAAACCATAGGAAGTACAATAGACAATATGGTGTCTTCGTATTCTGTCCAGCATGATAGCGAATCATCAGGACTAGAAGATTCCTTTTCAGATAGAAGTCGATCGAGTAGTAATGCCTCTATACAAAAACTGGAAACTGGGATATATAGAATAAATAGTCAGCCTTCATTATTATCTCCCGAGATAAGGAGTATTCCTGAAGATTTTCATTCAAGTTTCACTGGCGGTAAAAATCCAGTCTTAACAAACTTAAAATCAGAAATTTTTGGATTGATGGATAGTACTACTAAAGAATGTAAAATTGAAAAAGAAAATTTGAGTTTCAAAAGTGATGATTTGACCTTCGAAAAAGAAACAATGGATACAATGAGTGATAATTTGTCTGAAATTTCATGTAATGTCACTCAGCTTCCAGATTTGACTGTGAATGGTGCTTATAACCAACAAAGAGAGTTTGATATTTTATATACACGAAATGACGAGTTTGATAGTAAAAATAGTGCTATACTTTCTGCCAAAATAGGAAATGATAATTTTGAAAATGAAACAAAATTAAAAACTGCACCTTATGATCAGTCTATTGTTAGAGAAGAAAACACTGAACCTATGATCAATGGCACTGAAGCTACCTCTGGCATTGATACTGGTAGTGTTATTGATTTACAAAGAACAAATAAAACATACATAAATGAGGAAAAGGAAACTGAGAGTAGAACTTTTGTAAATGACCATACAAAGCAGCAAAGTGAAAGTAGAATAAATGTAAATTGCATTCAAGAAACTGAGGAAGATATATTTGCAGAAGAAGGTAAATATCTGGCAAAATGGAATTTAAGAATTATAGAAAATTGAGAAAAAAATTATTGTGTCAAAAAAGCTGTAGTATGACATGTTCAAAGTTCAGTTTAAACATTAGGACAATGTAGTTTAACAAGTTCATACAAAAAGTTCAATTACATTTGGCATATATAAATATAGAGCTACAATGTATCTCTCCTTAATCATAAGAAACATCTGAAATCTCTCATTTCATCTAAAGTCAGTAAATAAGGGTATGCCCAATATATTTTGGTATATACTAATAATTACTGGTAAGTCAGTATTTTCGATTCTTATGCCCCATTTATGGGCATTATGTTTTCTGGTCTGTGCTTCTGTTCGTTCGTTTGTCCATTTGTTCGTCTGTCTGTTCGTCTTTCTGTTGCTCTCAGGTTAAAGTTTTTGGTCGAGGTAGTTTTTGATGAAGTTGAAGTCAAATCAACTTAAAACTTAGTACACATGTCATTTATGATATGATCTTTCTAATTTAAATGCCAAATTAGAGATTTTACCCCATTTTCACGGTCCACTGAACATAGAAAATGGGACATCGTGTACTGGGGACACATTCTTGTTTGTTTTTAATTTAGTATCAGTCCATAATTTTACAAAAGTTAAAGTACAAACATTTGACTATAGATTAGTTCCTGTAGGCCAGTGCAAAAAGCATAAATATTTGATAAATTAAAAATATATTGAATATTTCAGGGTACTTTGTCTTTTTGTTTTGTAGTTTTCTGACAAATACTTTGTGAAAAATCGTCATACTTACATGATAACTTTGAGGCAATGTTCATTAATGAAACTATAAACAAATAGTTGATCACAGGGCATCATCTAGACCTTATTGTTAAAAAAATTATATATACTGTACCTATTTCTTCAGATTCAAAATCAGTCCTAGCCATTGATGTGAATGACACCACTCCACTTGTAGTATCTAGACAACCATCTAGACAGAGGAAGAAAAAACCAAGAAAGGGATCGGTTAATACACTGGAAGAAGAGGCACAAACTATCCCTCAGAAAGGAAGTAAGATAAACATTTAACTCAAACTATTTTTCAAAGCATGGTTAGCATGATTAGCATGATCATAATAATATTAGATTAGCATAAATAATATTGGATTAGCATAAATAATATTGGATTAGCATGGATTATATTGCATACACTGTTCAGTGGAGCTTTGCCCTTATTAGAACAATCCAGTTTCTTTTCAGTGTTATGCTTCATGACATCTTAAATTAATAAGCTCATTTTAGACTCAATTTGAATGAACATTCATATTTTTATGCCCCACCTACGATAGTAGAGGGGCATTATGTTTTCTGGTCTGTGGCTCCATTCGTCCGTCCGTCTGTGGTTCCGTTCGTCCGTCCAGGTTAAAGTTTTTGGTCAAGGTAGTTTTTGATGAAGCTGAAGTCCAATCAACTTGAAACTTAGTACACTTGTTGCTTATGAGATGATCTTTCCAATTTTTAAGCCAAATTAGACTTTTGACCCCAATTTCACGGTCCACTGAACATAGAAAATGAAAGTGGGAGTTTCAGGTTAAAGTTTTTGGTCAAGGTAGTTTTTGATGAAGCTGAAGTCCAATCAACTTGAAACTTAGTACACTTGTTGCTTATGATATGATCTTTCTAATTTTAATGCCAGATTAGATAATTATCCAATTTCACGGTCCATGGAACATGGAAAAGGATAGTGCGAGTGGGGCATCCGTGTTCTTTGGACACATTCTTGTTTATACTGAAAGTCGGCTGCTTGATATCTTTTTATGATACCAGGCCTTTTTATTGTATAATTGCTTTGAAATGGAAATGCTGTAGAAACAATGCATATTATATGTACACCCCTCCATTGTTGTCTTTTGGTAGCGTGCTTGCCTGGAGTGCTTGAGGTGGTTGGCTCCTTAATCAGCTGTCTCAAACCATACACTACTATGAACTAAAAAAAAATACTTTACATATATTTCTGATATGATTTTCACATCATATGATTACTAATTTTATATATATATATGCGCAACCAAAGTTTTTTGTAAACCAGCATGAACGCTTGTCAATATACTTCTGATTATAACTAGACTATTAGATTTTACTCCACAAGAGTAATATATATATGTATAACCTGCTTTCCTGGTTTTAGCTTTGCAAATATTTAATTATATTCCAGTGAGAAGAAGTAAAAGTATGGGATCAATTTCAAGAAGTGTAGAAAAAAGTAAGGTGATTTACAATAACATGATGAAGATAGCAAGTGATCACAATGCAATTAGTTACTGAAAAGCATTATTTAGATTATGAAATGATTTTATTTACCTTTTCATACTTACTGTTTTAAGAAAACAGCAAAATATGATTAACAAGATAGATGTGTGAATGAAATCATCAGTTCAAAAAAATTGTTCCAACTACAAATTGTTGACATAAATAAATTGTTTAAACTATTGCCTGAATGAGTTCTATTGCTCAATACACTTCAATGTTCAAATTTAAGTTCATATTGCAAAATGAAAGCAAACTTTTCCTTTCTGCATTCAAAATCTTTTTGATTATATCTTCCTCTGAGGACCAGACTCATGAGAAATTGAGTGTTAATTTAAAGTCCTGGTTTTTTCTTCTTTATTTTAAATAATTCCTAAAAGATAATCCCTCACTTTCAAGGTTTGAAAAGTTTACACCATCTTTTCATAAACTAAGATGTTAATTTTGTCATTACTTAGAATGATTGAATGTAATTATATTATACATTTCATATTTTTTTATTAATTAAGTTGTCAAAATGATGATTTATGAAACCTTATGATAACATATGTCCTTCTCACCATAAACCTATGATAACGTATGTCCTTCTCACCTTAAACCTATGATAACATATGTCCTTCTCACCATAAACCTATGATAACATATGTCCTTCTCACCATAAACCTATGATAACGTATGTCCTTCTCACCATAAACCTATGATAACGTATGTCCTTCTCACCATAAACATTCTACTCAGCATGCAGACACAGATATTCAAACCGGCAATGATTGATTATCATTTTTTACCATTTACTTCCAGAGCTACAGCATAGACAGTCCATAGAAGAGCCTCTTACTGAAGAATGTTTATCTCACCCTGTAGAGGTCAATCGTGGTGACCTTGACAATAAAAGTCTTGGAGAAGGAAGTAGTAACTCTTCTCCATCAAGTTCTCTGCCTCAATCTTGGGAAAGCTCTAACAGTGAAATGTTTATTGGACCCAGGAAAAAGTCATTAACTAACAAACTAGACAGGTAAAAACTTGAAAAAAACTTATAATGAAGTAGTCAATAGGGATATTTTATAAAGAGGAATAAAGGTGAATAAAATGAACTGGGTATATATAACAATGAAACATCAACCAATAAACACAAACAGCTAAATGGCATTTCAACGTCAATTATCAATGGAATAGAATACTTTTGACAAGATTAAATAATTTCACCTTAAAACTTTTTGCAATATCAGATCAATAAATAATAAGCATTCATAATTTATTTTAGTATTTAGAGTATGGATAAATATAAGAAGATCTGGTATGAGTGCCAATGAGACAACTCTCCATCCAAGTCACAATGTGTAAAAGTAAACCATTATAGGTCAAAGCAGGGCTTCCAAAAAATATTTGAGCCAGCCGGACATTTTTTATCTGATCCCGATTTTAATCCCTTAAAACTAAGTTACAAAAGGCAATAATGTTAATCAGATGGCCATCCCAGTGATTGACATTAGATAACAAAAAAACGATATTAAACTTTACTTCAATATGAATTTGATGTTCTTAAGTTAACTGTTAAATTGGCAGTGCATCATTCGAAGTGTGCATATCAGCGTGCTCATATCTGAATTAGACTCTTTATTTGTGCAAAACATTGTCAAAAACTTTACTTTCGTTTTCAAAATCACATTCTTAAACCGGATGTTTACTTGACAATGGTAAACCATGGACCAGAAACGGATACGTAATTCCGTGTATGTTTACAAAGCACGACTGAGTGAAGAAGCTCTTTCCCCGTTATTTCTTCAACAAAATACTTGAAATGAACGTTAGATACAGGTATCAATGATAATTTTGGCATTTTTGAAGAAATGTAGGATGCAAAATTACATTTCCCACCTGTGCACATGCGCACACGTGTTCTCGGTCATACAACGTAGTTCTGACGATTTTTCATTTTAAACTTTTAAAAAAATTCATCAAATGATATTTATAAACGTATTTCTTTTAATTTGAATCTGTTGAACTAAATCAATTAGATACAAACCGCTGAAATGTAAGAAAATAACTTTGAATAGACCGATTAATTTATACAATGTCCATACTGAAAATAGTTTACCTGTCATCTGAACAGGTAGATTTCAGCTTTCCAACAACTAATTAGCCTTGATCAAAATTAGAAAGTATTGAAATAGGGTTTGTTTTGATAGTAATTAATGATCATGTCACTTTAATGAACGGAAATGTGTGGCTGTTGAAAAACAAAATGTTTGATCAAAAAGATCGCCAATTATGTTAAAATGACCGTCTCTTAAGAAAGCCTTGAAAACAAAAAAGTATATGACCGTTTCATGCTTAGCCCAGCCGGACTTTTATCGGACATTACACAAATGACCGGAATATATGACCGTTTTGGAAGCCTTGGGTCAAAGTACAGCTTCAACAGGGAGCCTTGGGTCACACTGAACCATAAGGTGTTTCTATATACATATTTTTTTTTATCATCATATGCATTTTATGTATGTTTTTTTTCAATAGTGTGCAATCAATGCTAACTGCAAAGAAGAACAAGATTCTGCAGGCAATCAAACCAAAAAAGATTCCAAGATCACCAGGAAGAGAAGGAAGAGGTACACCAGATACTGTGGTAAATATTCTGATGTTATCTTCTGTGTGAAAGTTTCTTAGGTTATCTTCTGCGTGAAAGTTTCTTAGGTTATTTTCTGTGTGAAAGTTTTTTAGGTTATCTTCTGCATGAAAGTTTATTATGTTATCTTCTGTGTAAAAGTTTCTTATGTTGCCTTCTGTGTCAAAGTTTCTTCTGTTATCTTCTGTGTGAAAGTTTATTATGTTATCTTCTGCGTGAAAGTTTATTATGTTATCTTCTGTGTAAAAGTTTCTTATGTTGTCTTCTGTGTCAAAGTTTCTTTTGTTATCTTCTGTGTGAAAGTTTATTATGTTATCTTCTGCGTGAAAGTTTATTATGTTATCTTCTGTGTGAAAGTTTATTATGCTATCTTCTGTGTGAAAGTATGAATGTTTGCAGACAAATTGATTTACTATGTTTACATTCCTATGTCATTTTTGTTGCTCTTATTATCAAATCAGTATCAAGTTGAAAAATACTGTCAAAGCGAAGGAAAATATATTAAAGGGACATTCAAACTCGTTAGTAAAAAAAATGTCAATGCCATGTCAAAACTAAAAAACTATCAATAGACAAACAACAGTTTACAAAAGCATCAAATAAAACCAAAGAATGGGCAACATGAACCCTTACAAAAAATGTGTGTGTGTAAGGGGGGGGGGGGAGGGATCTCAGGTGTTCTGGATTACATTACCTATATACAATTTTAAAAAATAGCTGTGATAAAGAAAACTACACCACAGATATTAATCTTTAGATGTGTTAAATGTTTTTTTTATCAACCAAGTTACCTTTAGTGTACATGTATATTTTTAAAGTTGTAAAAGTATTTATTTGATTTAGTGAAAGAAAACACATCTCATTTTTGACAAATTAAAATTCATATACTGTTTCTTATAGTCTTTGGATAGTATGGATGGAATCATAATCTCAGCTGACAAAGTACAGAAAGATTTGGTGGAGCTAGCCCCAGTTGTTAAAGGTCCCATAGATCTATCTAATTTACAGAAAAGTACAGAGGAAACCAGAAAACTTTTGCAAGATGTCAACATTCTACTTAATCCTATTGAGTTACAAAAAACTCTGTCTGATTGGATAAAACAACTCAACCAATCACTTTATCAGTTGCATACATTCATTTATGTTGAAAGAATGAGAAAATATCACACATGTTCCAAAGAAAAAAATGAAAGTAATCAAAAAGCTGACCAACCACATATTTTAGAACAAAGTGCAGAAGAAAATATCAATAATTCTGGAATTGGAAATTCTAAACTCAATGAAGTTCATTTGAAGGTCAAAAGTGCTGATGCAATTTCTACAGGATCAAGCCAATCAATCAAAAGTAAAACTTTCCATCATTTAGACCATTTGATTGAGGAAGATAATTTAGACTTTGGTCATATCTGTTATGTCAATGACCCATTTCTAATGGAAAGAGATTTTCAACAGAACGTGGCAGAGTTAACAGAGATGTGTTTTGGTTGTGGTTGCCATGGTGACGTATCAAATTTTACCATCCCTAATTTGAAAGATTTGAATGAAATTGAAATCTGTGATAAGTGTAATGAAATGCTCAATGTAGAAAAATCTAGCATTTATATTCTCCACCAGAGAGATTCTGGGTTTAGTGACAGTGGTGAAATGAAGCAGGATTCCAAACACTCTAAAACTGAAACAGCACCAGGTTTTGGTTATCTTGAAAAAGAAGAAATTGGTTCTATAAAATGTATCAGTAATGAACCACTAGGTGATATTAATGAGATGGAGGGTTCAAAAAAGTTAAATGACTCTTCCTCAAAAACATGTCCTGAAGGGACTAATGAAAAAACTAACACACACTTGAATGAACAGAGTAAACTAGAATGTAGTAGTTTGTCAGATAAGGATAGTATTGATGCTCATGAAAAGTCAGAAGCAGTATCAAAAGAGGACGATTCGTTTGAAGACATGGATAGTCTTTCTGGTCCAGTATCTAACAGCTCTGATAAAAGTATCTTAAGCCTTTCTGACAGTATACCAGATTCTCATTCTTTAGAATCTGATAAAAATGATGAAACAACTTTAGTTGTTGAAAATGGGATAAAAAAATGTCACCACAGTAAAACGTTATCGATAGATGAAGCTGTAGTCAAGGACAACAGTAGCAGTAAACCAATCAAAGACACAAAACATCATCCGTGTAATTATTGTCATCAGTGTCACACAATTTGTTTCCATGGTAAACATTTAAAGAAAGAATGTTTAGATTTACAGACATTTGTTCAAAGCTTCTTCTTTTTACTGGATATTGATAATATAAAGAACAAAGCTTACTGCTGTGATGAACAGTCATACCAAATTTGGTGTGGACTAGTCAATGCTTTAAGAGGTAAGTAAAAATCACAATTATCTTAATGAGTGGTCTGAATTATTTCTACTACTTGAATTCAAATTTGGAAAAAAAAATTAGATCTTTGTTCTTGACTCAGACACATTAGCATGATTAGTGTTTTAAACAGACCAAGTCTTGGTGAGAAAATCATGCCTTTGCATTTTCTTTAGAAATGAAATTGTTAAGAAGAGTGTTATGCAGAAGTTTATAAGAGGTTAGAAGAAAATAAAAATAATGTTTAAACACATGCTTAATATGTACATGTATATGATGTGTTTGTTAAAGAATGAGAAGAAAACATGGGATTGCAGGACAACAGTCTAATGTACATATATATGATGTGTTTGTTAAAGAATGAGAAGAAAACATGGGATTGCAGGACCAACACAGTCTAATGCATTGATAAGAAAATAGGAAAATACCTTCTGGCTTACACAATATGATTGAAAGTTTCAGAATGGGATATATTTAATATTATTAGGTTACCAACAATGACAACATTATCATTATGTTGAGATTGTACATTATTATAAATGTTTTATTGGTAAAAATGTTCAATGTATAAATTTATGTCTGTTTAATAGAATGTTGCAGAGAAGATGTACCATATAATAGAATGGAACAAGAATTGTCAACGATGACAGATTTATTGAGGTTGGGAGAATTTCAACAAAGTAAAACATTAGGATATATCTCTAGGTATGAACAATTTACAACTAAGAGAATGTACAAATTTAGTTACTTAGATATATATCATTGACAGGATGTGTGACTTGAAAATAACGTCATGTTACAATGCTGCAATCCATCCACATCAATTATCAATGAAATGCATGTGACTTCATTCATACAACCCAACAACCATTGCATAGTGTTTTACTTGTAGAAATATTTTGAATTAATAATTCATGATAGTACTGACTTAATACGCTTGAATGCCAGCTTGACATATATAATATCTGGCACACTTGATAATCTTGCTGTTAAAGTATGTCTTTATCCTATACATATTCATTTAAGAAAAAAGTCATTATACCCCATGATAGCCAAGTTGAAAATTTTCATCACATTTTTCTCAGGAAATACGCATACCGGTACTATATAAGGATTTCTGAAATTTGTTCAGGGTTCATATAAGTCAGCTATACCGTGTGATGCGTTTTCAGATTCATCACTCAACGACTTCTTGTTTACTAAACATTTGTATCATTTTACACATGATAGCCAATTCATCACTCAACAACTTACTGTTTACTGAAATATTTCGGCGTGGTTACATCAGTGAGCAGTAGCTCAAAGTTTTACTTGTTGATATTGTTTTTTTTCCAGGTTATTTGAGCTGAATCCAACAAAAGCTATAGACTTGTGTGTAGATGTTGCTACAGTTTGTCCACAGGATATCATCTTCTTCTGTGACCTTTATTTGCTGCCAGTGGAAACCTATTTCTATAAATTTATGAAACCAAGGGTCACAGACAGCCCTGGGTAAGTTGTTCTATTTTTAACTGTTAAGATTTTCTCAAGTACTGCATTTACCAAAGCAGTTTATACTACCAGATATATTTCCTCTTATACCATTAGGCCAGACTTTTTATTTTATCTGTTTAACGAGAAAATTTGTAAAAAATTAGGGTCGAGGGGGCGAAATAAAAAAAAAAATAAAAGTGCAAAATTGGTCCAGTCGACATTAAAAATAAAAATAAAACCATTTTTAGTGACTTTTTTTTTTTTTTTTTTCAGAATTTATCAAAATACAAGAACAATGAAATGAGAACAGACCAGTATATTAACCTAGAGATATAAATACATATAGTTTATATATGTCTCTGGTTAACCCTTCTATTAATATAAACATAAAAACTATGTTTTGATTCTGTATTTCCACTAATATAGATCCATGGCACCACTCAAATATATCAACCTCGCTGCATATACACTATATATGTATATACCAGTCACCCAGTCAGGAACTCTTAGTGTATGCAGAGACATATATATACACATGTGTATATATGTCTCTGGTGTAATAGTCCCAGAGTTAAGCAACCTTAACCTATAAATTGAAACAATGCTTATACATGGAAATATATACATTAATCAAGAAGATCTAACCAAAAGTATGTTAATGCGTGTGGAATGCGTAATTTTCCCTTTTGGGATCAATTTTTGTCTGTCAGCAGTGCCATTCATGCGTCTGTAGTCATTATCGCAAGAATCCGGATTTCGGTCATAGCGGGTCCGTTTCCGCTGAAATCCCGATTCCGGTCCGTAGTTCTACAAATTTAAATGTCGGACGAAGAAAAATTTACAAAAATAAACGATGTTTGATACGCTATTTGGAAAGGAATATGACGTTTCTAATGCAATACATGGACGACAAGTTTACTTTAGGCTAATTTCATCAAGTTCTGATGAAGTAATAACTGATTTTGCCGAAAGTTAGAATGATTTGATGTACGCTCTCGTGTAACAAGTATGAAAAGCATGCCACCAGCTTAAAAATCTTTTAGAAGAAAATATATCGTTTATGCCTTGAATTTCTTTCCTTTTAAATGAAAATTGCTGTTTCATTGACTTGGTAAAAATTAAATATTACCGATAACGAAATTGACTGAAAGCGAGTATCGTGAACAACACATTTTATTTTTTTCTGAGGATTTCGTAACAGTCGGCGGGAAAAATAATAATAAAAGTAAGAAGCACTACTTTTATTTTTATTCTAAAATCGGGAAAGGTGGAGTCGGCGGATCTCGTTAAACAGATAATAAAAAAAGTCTGGCCTTAAATGAATATATTTCTTTTAATGACGTGTCTTTTGTTTAACATCATGTTTAGCATTGACAGGTCTTTTTTGTTTGAATGTTCCTTTGGTTTCTTCGCCTAACATATGTTATGCAATCAATCATATTATTTCGTTAACAGATAAGATATATTTATGTTATAACATTTTGTTTTCCCCAGAACCATCTGGGGGACATAGGAATACTGAAGGTTTGTTAATTTGAGTAATTTTTTTTCTCTTGAAGATTTAAAAGAACGTTATATAAATGTGTATAGAATATAAATGTTTTTCATTTTATTGCTTGAACAGGCACAGTTTTTATGAAAATGAAATGATTGTTAAGAAATGGCTAGAAATATTACTCCAGACTGCAAACCATAAAGAGAAAGTTATGGATGAGAGCTGTAATCCAAGGTAATTAATTATCCATATAATTCTATTCCAAGTTATTTCAACAATGATAATTGTAATTTTTTTTAGGCATATAATTGTAATACATGTACAAGATAATGTATAAGATCAATTTTTTGGTTTTATGTTTTTTAGCTGTGCATTTTGCCATTTACTAATTTGTGTCATGGATGGGTACACTTTTAACAATGACAATGGTTATGGAATGAAATTTTTATAATCTAACAGAGGCAGATTTTTTTTTTGGGGGGGGGGGGGGGTGTGGCAAGGGGCCAAGCCCCCCCCCTATTTTGTTGGAAATTTTTGATTATTTAGGGAATCACTGAAGCTTGACTGGAGCAGGCCCACTCTTTGGCAGTCAGTGCCCCTTATGATTTGTTTTCATTAATTTAAACTTTATCTCTTCATTTTGACAGACCATGGAGCCACTGTTTGAAATGGAATGACCAAGACATAATTGATCATGTGATATCAGTAACCAATGAAAATGTGATACAGCACCATTTGAACCTATGCAAGAAAGAGGGGTAAGAGAGCAGTTGTTTTAAAAGTCATAAGCTTGTTAAGGTTTGATTATTGTATAACAGAATAGGAATTTTATTGATGTGATGTAAAATATTATCAATTATCATCTAAGTACATGTACTACCATGAAGATTTTATATTTGTCATGGAGGAAAATCCCCATTTCGAATTAAAGTTAGGATTGATTATTATGTTTGTTTTTTATGCGAATAAAATTTATTTAGACTAGAACACACCCGTATATCGCGGGTCCGTGACTGAATTAAAGTATATAACTATGCGCAAGCCTTATTTTAGTATTAGTATTGTCATCTGATAAAGTCATGCTGATTATAAGATACACAGTTTTCTCTGCTTTCAAATCTTTCTGTTTGAACTCGTCGAACTGGAACTTATCAATTATTGATAATATTAATTATTTGGAAAACAAAAGGTCCTGGAATGGAGTATTTTTTAATCAACAGCATTGTCCTATATTAGTTATAAATATTGAATTCTTTGATTCGCTGTTTTACGTCATGCCCGCTAACAAATTGAAAACTGTACCTATACGCCTTATTTTAGTCCAGATTTTTAGTATTTGTATTGTTATCTTAGAAAGTCTAACTGATTAAAATACTACAATAGGTAACAATTTGACAATTAAGTAGTGTCAACCCTGTGATTATGACCAGTGTAATACTATATAGCATATTAATCCTGATTACATCGTTTGCTGGTGCGCCTGTCAGATGCGGAACGTACAGATGAGGTAATCGGTAACAGGTGAATATACTATTGGTATCGGTATCGGACTCGACCCGGAACTTCTTAATTATTGGCAATATTAATTACGTGGAAAACAAAAGGGCATGGAGTGGTGTAATTTTTAATCTACACCTTTGTACCATATTAGTTATATATAAAGTTGAATTCTTTGATTCGTCGTTTTTACGTGATGACGGCTGACAAATTGGACCTCGTAATTTTAGTATTATAGATACTCAATGTATTCTCTTGCAAAATCTGTGAAAAATCATATGTCTAAAGAATAAATTTGCTATCTACCATTTATGATTTATGGTTTACCTTTAAGTTACATCAGAATTTATTTAGACTCCTAAAATGGATTCATATAAGGATAAATCTGCAACATTATTTTTATGCCTCAGTTATAATGCCCCATTTATGTTGAAGTCCAATCTACTTGAAACTTAGTACACATGTTCTATGATATGACCTTTATACTTTTAATGTCAAATTAGACTTTTTACTCTAATTTCACGGTCCACTAATCATAAAAAATGATAGTGCTGATGGGGAATCCGTGTACTATGAGCACATACTTGTTATTGCAGTATTTACCAATTTCATATCAAAGCTTAAATTAATCATCACTCTTTTCTGGTAAAATGACATATTTTGTAAGAATTTGTCAGTTCGTATTATTCAATTTCAGATATTGGAATGGTTTGCTAGTTTTGTTGAAACCTAAGGAAAGATTTGAGGAGATGCTAATACTTATACTGTATCTTAACGATGTGACACTTCTGGATAATAATCAACCTAATGGTTTGTTCAATTTTATACATATTTATCTTTGTAACATAGATGTCCAAATTTATTTTCATTGGGACTGAAGATGCATCATGATTAAGAAATGATCTAGAAGTTTTGATTGTAATCTTGGTAAATAAAAACACTGGTACAGTAATTCTATAACATCAATTCCTTAGGATACTGAGGATTCAGCATAATTTTTCAAATACCAATTTGATGGATTTTGTAGGTATAGGTAAACCACAAATTCCTTAATTCAATAAAATCATTTTTTCCACAGGCTAAATGTATTCAGACTTTGGCAAATCCATAAAAATACAACTTATCCTAAAGCCAAAAAGATTGATATTAAAAAAAATAAATAAATTCAAAGTATTTTGTATTCATAAGAATGATTACTTTTTAGAAAGAATATTTTGGGAAAATTGATATCATGCTTAAGATAATTTGAATTGGACTCTTCACATCTCAAAATGTAACACTGGGAAGAGAGGTTTTAAGCCAAATCAAGAGATAATGTAACTGTTTGGTATTTCATTGATAAGTTCAGCTTATGAAAACATCTTAACATGCTTTACGCCTATTCACTTTTTTCCACCATGATTACTGGACATCACAAAGTTTCCCATAGAATTTTGATGCCAAAAAGGACAAATTATTATTGTATAGGGTCAATAGTTTTAAAAAAGTGTCAATCATTCCCAAATTAGCTTATAAGGTTTATTATGTCATATCCTCTTTGCAGGGATACTTCCAAGTTCAGTGGAAGATTGGAAATGGTTTCTGGGTCAGTTTTCCTCATTTAATCACCAAAATACTGCAGCAACGAACTCTGAGCAATCAAATGACCAGTTAGTGTCATGGTCAGAAGGCGGAGATGACCATTCCATTTCTACTTGCACACCTATTACATGGAATGCTATAGGACAGTTGATGTTACAGAACTTAGGACCAGTAACTACAGTCCAGGTTATAAAAGACTGTAACATGACAGATGAGATGTTTTCTCTCCCTTTCTTCCAATCATGTGTTCTTAGTTCATTCATTCATAGACAACAAAGGTATGCTTATTATTTAATATAAAGGAATCAGTACAATTATATGACCATATACATCATGTTTTCTAATTACCGATACCTATGAATGCATTTAGGATAATAGTAAAAACCTATAACATACACCATCAATAAAGTGGCCTACCAATGACTTCCACCCCAACCTGATTTTTGCATATTTTTACTCTTAACTCACTTTTACCTTTGAGAAGGGCATTAAGGTTGTCATATATTACTATGAATACATTTAGAAAGGGTTTATGGACCACATATTGCAAGATTGAACTCCCTGATTTCAACACAGTTAAGCTGGTGCAGTTTTTGAGAAGTTGAGGGACAATATGGGCTATTAAGTACAAATGGGGTCAATAGTAATGAAGATGCACAAATAGCATCATATCAATTGATTTGTATTGTAAATCTAGCTCTATATATGTATATGTATTTACAGAAATGTTACACATAGTTTACTAGAGAAGTTAGATTCTTACCTATGGACAAAGAAACCAAATACACTTATGCCAGAGGTAATATATTAGTTCTTTGCTTAAATTAAGTGACCTTCTCAGTTTGAAATTTAGAACTCTATAATTAATAAGATACTTAAGTAGCATAGGAGTATAAAATAAGCAAAAGTGTTGATTTTCCCCCCATTTTTGGTAAAATACGACTCATATGTCTTGATGGTGATTGATATTATAATTCAGTATGCTTTTAAAAGATTTCATGTGTCTGAATTAAAAAAGATAAAAACAACAACATGGTTTTCATATTTATATTACTGAATTTGTAGTTACAGTTCTTAGTGAACAATCAGAAAGAAGGTATAACAGAAGATGTAAGAGTAGAAGAGCAAGACAGTATGGTAATACATATTTTAATATTTGTTTAAATGTTGTCTGTAAATGATAATCAAATTTTTAAAAGAGGGGACAATCCTAAAATGGAATGTTAACTATTTTCAATGACCTCAATGGATGTATTTTTTAATTGCAAATCTTCCATCTCTTTAAAATATGTTTTAGTTAAGAACCATTACTAATTGTCAAGTTAAGCTGAAGAACTAAGGCCGTGTTCACACCAAACGCCATGTACAGTAAACTTGTTTACCATTAGTTTAATGTACTGGACATTGGTTTCACATTAAATTTGTTCACATCTATACACCTTGTTTAATTACCTGTACATAAGATTTGTTCACACTTGTAAACTCTATGTCAATTAAATGTTCATTACGTAGAACCGAATGCAAAGTTTTCGGACAACTTTTCTAGCAGTAAGGGAACGACCATTTGACTTCAAATCGGGGGTGAGTATCGATGGAAATATTCCGAACCCCAATTGGATAAAAAAAAAGTTCTTCAGATGATACAAAAATATTCTAAATCAAGAGTTTCCCCATACATTATAGTGTTAAATGTTGAAAAAAAAATTGATTACCAGCATCGAAAAAAAAACCGGAATAAAACGTTTGCGCGGAAAATTTCTGGCTCAGATAAATTAACCAAATACCCCCCCTTTTTTTTAAGTTAAGTGGTTGCTTTTATGAAAGCCATTTTGATGATTTGCAGTAGTTTAAAAATAATAAAGATGTCTCGATTAAGCATTAGAAAACGTAGGCTGCAGCAGCGTGCTTACAGGCAAAGAATATATATTTTTATTCTCATAAAGCCAATGCATTACATGTACATCGGTACAGAGATTGAAGGAGAAGAAGGAATGATATATTAGGGATCACTATATTCCTATCTTTTCTGTTTGTTTCAAATGGTATTTCTTCTCCAAGGAGTATTTGGCAAAGGGAGGGGTAATGTTTTTTTATAGTTTTAAGGGTAATTTAACGGATTCGAGATACATGTACTAGACAAACAATACATTTACCTCACACTTTTTAAGTAATGCATTTATGAGTGAATCGTTGTTTGAGAAAAGACCAGTAGCAAACATTTCTGTGCAAGTCAAGTCGATTCGGAAAGACTTTAATTTTCAAATGAATTATGTGTTCGGTAATGATGCTGCTTTGAGTCTTGAAAAGGGCTTAATAAAGCTACGTTAAATTAAAAAAAAAAACCAAATAAATATATCAAGTTTAGACAAATATTTCTGTAAAGAACTTTATTAACAATTGTTATAAATATCAATTTTATTCAAAAATTGTTTCTTCCTTAAATATACACGATGAAACTAATGTTTTAAATGCCTAGTTTTGTGTACACTTAATCTACACAAAGCCTACATCGAGTATCGACTGCATGTAGACAAAACATGTTTTACACTACATGTAATCATTGAATTTTATCAATGGGAACGTAATTTTGTTTAGTTTACGTGTCAGTTACACTTACACAACACTGAGTTTAGGTCATTGTGAACACGGCCTAAGTATATCATTGTCATTACATATGGTAATGGTCACATGTTGTCACAGAACTTTTTATAATCTTTTCTAAGAGACTTGGTTAAAAAGATTATCCAATATTGCTTGCTTATCTGATATCCATTTATCTACAACCCAAACAGACTTCTAGTGCTAATAATGAATATATGATGGTGCTTCTTAATTTATATTTTTCTCTCTACTTCAGCTCTACATGACTACAGATCACAGTTTGACCAGCAGACGTTACAGAGAGGATATGGAGAGTCATTGGGGTACCAGTACCAAAATTAACAGGTTTATCAATTGTTTTTTTAAAATAACAATTTTATATATTTTGAGATTTTGAAAGAACCCTTAAATATGCCATTTTAATTAGTTTTTGCTGGAAAAAAATCCAGTTTATTTCAATATGCATAACTTGTATGAACTTAAATCTGATTCAGCTGTATGTAGAAAGATTAAGACTAATATCGATGAGTGCGTAAATGTTTTAACCTTAAGGCATTTTTTAGCCCTGTCATCCATTGGCAGAGTTTATGTTTTCTTTTGGATGACTATTGTTTCTTTTGAATTTGTGACTGCATCTAAATTAGACACATCTTTTTGAAATGTGTCTATGACTAAATCTTATAAAAAATGTATTTTCCCCCCCAAAAAAATCTAACTTGTCTCTGATATTTTAAGCTGTTAATGCTCATATGATACACAATTTACTGTTTTATAGTGATACATGTATTTACTTTAAAACAGGTAATTATTTTATTAGTTGCAGTATGGTACAAAAAATAAAAATTTAGAGCATTTACTATACAAATGTTGTCTTCATAAATTTTTTAAGTACAGTAATCTCAATTTCTTAAATAATAAATGACAAAATAAAAAAACCCAAACAAAAACAAACAAACAAAAATGAATATTTTATTATTAAAATATTCATCAATTTTAGAACATTAATTTTGTCGCATCTTAATTTGAAAATTAACTAGTCTTTTACTTGCAGGAGTTGCAGAAACTGTAATATTCAATTAACTGAGACTGTATCTCATGTGGAACCTGGAGTACTCATATTTCCTTGTGGTGAGTTGTCACTGTTACCTACATTCTATTTATCTATTAAGTCATTGTCTATAAATTTAATCCATATAGTTCCATGTGTTTTATAAGGGTGGTATGAAGAATAATATGGCTATGAATCTTAAAGCCAGGTCAACACCACCCTTGTTTTATGCTATATAATATTTTATGAAGGTTGAGAAAGTGACATTCATTGTCTGACAATATTTTTCGATACAGTAATATATATGAAAATTAAGAATTACTTTAGAAGCAGACCTTTAAGACCTGCTTGAAAGCAGTCATTTTGATTTGAATCTGTAAATTCAGTAGTTATTGTGATGTTTTTATTATTGCGAAAAATGCAACACGGTTGTTATCACAATAATTTAAACTCACAGTTTGGATTTTGTTTATATTAATGAAACGGAATTATCCTCCATATTGCTAAAATAATAATTGCGTTTTGTTCCAGAATGACAAAATTGCAATAAGAAATGCAGTCAATAATATCTGAATTTCCTGTAAAGCAAGAAAACACACTGTTCCATTATTAAAAACTATGCAAATAGAGCTTATTCTTGACTTGGTACAGGCACTTTGAATGGCTTATGGTGTTTTTTTTAAGTTGAAAATAGATCATCGTGAAATGTATCAGTTTATAGGATTGAGTTAGTAAGATGGTATAGCAGCATCACAATTTAATGCTGAAATCAGATTGCTCATTGCCTACTAAGGGAAAATTTAACATAAAGTGCTTTTATTGTAAAGGCAGTTTGTTATAGTTATCAAGATCATTTAAACACAGTTAATTGCAATTTTTTTTCTACATTATTATAAGTTCATTGTAATTTATTTCAGGACATGGATTTCACAAGTTTTGCTGTCCTCTAAGAGAATGTATCATTTGTTTGTAATTGGACTAACAAAAGAAGATATTCCATAAATCAAGAAGCTTAAACAAGTTTCTGTACTCACATTAAAATACTCTTATTTATACTGAAATTATAAACAGAAAGCTGTCAGGGTATGACTAAAGTTCATTTTATATACATGCACTGAGATAATGTAGTTTAAAAAAAAATTGTAAGGTATTGCTCATTCTAGATATATATTTTATTCAGAATGCAATTCATAGTATAATAATTTAATAATATGTATCTTAGATATTTATTGCAAGAAAAAATTCTGAAATATTGTTATATCTTTATATTGGAAGCCATTTTGATTGTTTATAGATGGCTTGTCTTTAAATACCTCATAACTTAATGTGAAGCAAAGAATTTAATATAAATGGCAATTTGAACACATTTTTGCATTTATGTTGTTTACACTGTAGACTCCTATAGGAACAGGGGCTTAACAACCAAATATGTGCATGATAAAATTTAACATGGCTTTTGTTTTTCTAAACTTGTTAAAAACTAGGTATGTTTGTTATTAATTGCTGCCAAATGATGGGTATTTAGTTTTACCCTTGATCCCTATCAGTCCAAAAATTGGTTTTAGTTCTCTTTAGTTTGCCTCAACCAAATGTTATTAAATTTAACCACAGGGCTTATTTCACTTAACACAGATCAAGTAGGAATTTGGGTATGATCACTTCTACGGTTCTCAAGTCATGTCTCTTTATAAATAGAAAAACTGCTGAATTTGCCTTATATTTACAGGCAGTAGCATTTTCATGGACATTTTTTTAATTTGTTAATTTTTGTTATGTATAAAGCTTTGTATATTTTATAACTGTATTAATATATTGCTAGAAAATGTTAGATAATGTAATTATTGATAGACACAGATAAGGTGCTTAATTTATAACGGTGCTCAGGTTTTGTTAACTGTATTGATCATGTACAGTATGGGTTTGCTAATTGTTGAAGGTACTTTGATGATCTGTGATTATTCACATATTTGTCCTTGGCCTTTATGGACTTGTCTCATTGTTAGTCATGTCACATCTACTTATTTTTATTGTGGTTGTCATTTATTGCAATATACAATTATAATTCAATTATAAATGTAAATACATGTTTTATCTTTTAAAAATAATAGAATTGACAAAATTTTATTTTTTCAAAAGTTAATTGTTTAGCTAACAATGTTCCCTCTTCAAACCTTTTTTTATTTAATGCAAATATTAGGTGAAAGCTTCAGATAAAATTGAATTTCATTGAGAAAAAAAACCCGTGAGTTATACATCAAATACATAGATTTCAATTTTTAATCATATTTGTCTAGCAAATACAATTTATTAGTCAGAAGGGTGTTTCTAGAAAGGTTGTGTTTCATTTTGTGCCATATAAATCTAGTTCTAAGAAATAGGACATCCTAATGTTAAAACAAAAATAGGATATTTATAATGTTTTAAAAGTCTCAAGAATAGATTTTGGTGTGTTTAAATAAGTAGGGGACAGGATACATGAATCATTAATTAAGAAATGTGTGTCTGGTATATAGATAAGAAGTCATTTTATTCAAAATAATACCATTGTGGATTGTTTATATCATTATTTATTATTATTGTCAATATCATTTAAGTGCCTACTTTAGTTAATTAACATCCCTACAATGTTGCTAGATGTGTAAATATATTTTGTTTCTTCACTTATTACATAATTTTTTTTTTTAGATTATGTCACTGATTTCTAATTAAATTTGTTTATAATTTTAAGTATTTTTATTATTTTATTTGTATATTCCAGTTATACATATTTTTTTGTGTTCACAAAATAACAGGGTGATATATTTTGTTCATGCATGATATTTAAGTCTTAAGTCTGATTAACCAATTAAATATTAAAAATTTGAAACCCTTTAACTGCAGTATACTGCATGACAATAATTACATATGAAATAATCTGTTAACAGAATTAAACTACTATGAAAGATTCTAGACTTATAATTGTGTATTTTCAGATGTAGTTTGGTTCTCAAACGATTGATCAATGACTCTTGGAACAAAAATTTTAAAAGTCCTAATAAAGTAATAAAGCCCTATTCATTCGTTGGGCTCATCAAAACGATTTATGAAGAGTAAATTGTTTTAAATTTTCTGAAATTATGTCTATTAGATGCTGAGACACAAAAAAAAACTCCAACCAATCGATTTTTTTTTTAATTTTCATTGCTGTATAAATTGGTTCTGTCTGGTATGCTTGTTCAGTACAGGTTCTGTCTGAATAAGTATGCTGGTTCAGCACAGGTTCAGTCTGGTGAAGTATGCTTGTTCAACACAGGTTTTGTCTGGTGAAGCATGCTTGTTCAGTACAGGTTCTGGCTGGAGACGTATGCTTGTTCAGCTCAGGTTCTGTCTGGAGAAGTATGCTGGTTTAGCACAGGTTCTGTCTGGTGAAGTATGCTTGTTCAGCATAGGTTCTGTCTGGAGAAGTATGTTTGTTCAGCACAGGTTCTGTCTGGTGAAGTATGCTTGTTCAGCACAGGTTCTGTCAACTTTATAGTTGATGTTTGCTCTGACATTTCAGTAGAAAATTATTTCAAGTCAGCCAATGTACAAAGCAGTTATAATAAATTATTATTTTTTTTATTTTCATAAGTTTTGTATTTAATATTTTTTTGAAATTTATTTGTGATTTCATTCCTGATTTCTTGCAGCAGAGATATTTAAAGTTAAATGTTTCATTTGCATGTCTTTAGAACTATGTTATTGTCATAAAACTATGGACTTAAACTTATGTTAAAATAGCTTGTTATGTAAAGATAACTGAGGGCTTTAAAAGTGCAATTTGTTAATGGTATATACAATGATTGTTAATTTTACTTGTTACTTATTGCAAGGTGTTTTTATGAGTTAATATGTAAAAAATGTTAATGACTTTATCATTGATAGAATTTAAAATAAAACTATTCAAGTTAGATATTGATTTACTTTGTTTAAGCACTTTAAAAAGACTATGAATAAAAAAGTTGCCAGTAGTTAACCATGGTTCAAAGTCTTGAAAAACTATCGATTAAAAGCCATTTAAACATTCTCTGATTATAAAATTTGGGAAACCATGACACTTGTTATTATTGAAGTCAGCCATCCATTACTCACATCTCATTTCCATGGACAAAATTTAACCTGCCTCCTCAGTCATGGTCTATTAACTTTGAAACATTTGCTTAGTTTATATGTATTAGTTTGTGATTAGATCAGATTAAGATGAACTGTTAATATTTAGTCAATGATATTTAGTATGCAAATTTATTGGCATTTGCAAGTCTTATTTCCAATGATATCATAAAGCCCCAACCCCTCATCATAGTTAATTAATTGACTTTGAAACTTTTACCTTGTTTACAAGTTATTTGTTTAAAGGGAACTACTTGTGATAAGTCAATGATATTTGGTAATCAGTAGTATTAGCATTGGCACATCTTATTTCCATGGAGATTGTTCAGCCATATACCTTCATTCATGGTTCATAGACTTTGAATATTTGCATAACTTACATGTTAAAGTAATGCTCCTTTAATTTCAATATTTCCATTATCAAAATTACAAAAAGGCGAGACATACCTCTGTGATAACAGTTTATAATATATTAGGCAGAAACGCTAAAAATGGTAAAAATCCATATCAAAAGGGCAACACAGCAAGAAAGGGTCGTCAGACTATTACATGAGAGTACAAGTTTATTTGTAGATCTTGTCTTGCTGATCATTTTTGCTGCCTTTAAGTTTCTATCTGTCTAGTATAGTTTATCAGATATAAGCAGAAATACAACAATTATATTTATATTATTGGTATAACAAATCATTACAGGGCGCCTGAAGATTTTGAACTTGGGGGGGGGGGACTTTTTTTGTTGTCTTGTCTTGTTGATTGAAAAAAGAGTTTCTCTTAGTTACTATGTAATAATAATAAAATCGGTGAAATTAGTCATTTAAGGTCAATAATTTATGTAAGTAGTCGTCTGACAGTTTTAAAATAAAATAGACAATAAGTAGATCATATCATTTTTCTATTTTTAGCAGTTTGCAAGATAATGTACTATACTTGTATTTTACCCGTTTGTTCCATTTTTAGCCATGTCGGCCATGCTAGTTGGCAGGCAGGTTCATAGAACATATTTTTGGATTTGATATCAGCTATAGTTCTAAGTCTGTTGCACTTCAGTGTTTCTTTTGTTTCGTTGTTTTCCTCTTATAGTTGATGTGTTGCCTTTGGTTTTAGTTTGTAACACGGATTTGTTTTCTGTCAATCGATTTATGACTTATGAACAGTGTTATACTACTGTTGCCATTATTACCTTAGACACCGGCCTCCCAAACACGAAGAAGCCCAGGTTATTATATAAAATCAACATAATGTACTCACACTCAAGTAAAGTTCCCTATAATTCTCATGCCAATATACATATACACAATATGAACTATGAAAAATTTCGGATTTATCTTTGGAGTAGGTTATTTAAATATGGTTGTCTTTAGTTATGTTAATTTACAGCCTATTTCTGTCTTTTTAATTAATTAAGAGTAATAATTTTTTTTTTAAATTTTGAGTAAAATGGAAAACCGAAGGAGGAGGACAGAAGACAGTAACGAGAAAAGCTCACTTGACCTTTTAGGCCAAGTGAACATATACTATTAATGATGATAATAATAATGATTATAACAAATGAATCTTTATTTAAAGAAGGCAACTCAGTTCATAAAATATGCTTATTATCCCTGAAACATTCAAAAATGATAAATACAGGAAAAAAATGTATATAAATTACATAAACACATTAACCAATAGATGTATACAAATACATACAGGAAGCTTTAATAATAATTAAATGATTAAGCAACTTGGGCAATTCACAGAAAAAAGAACAACACACCATACCTAGGGGTCTTCATTTTGAGGAGTAAAAAAATAGTTTGAACATTTGATATTGAAAGTATCTTAATTATGCATTCCTTTAACATCATTCGGCATACTGTACCATTTATAAATTTAATTGTTTTTTTTTTCAATCAAATTTGATCTACTGACATGAAGATGTCCTAATATTGTCGGTCTGAATGAATAATTATAAAGATTGCAACCAAGTATATTCCAAAAATGTTACCAAAGTCTCTATCTGAACAACAACACTACTTATTACAGAGAATGACATGCAATACATGTATGGTATAGCTCTAAATAAAATTCTTTACTTGCCTTTCTGATTTATGCATTTCAATAAAAAACAAATGCTCTGGGCATTTTTCTGTATCTTTTGTAATGCAAAGTTTTGCAGTTTCTCTCAGGAAGTCATTCTATTGACATTTGTGCTAAATTTTGATCACGAATTATGACATTGGCTGTTTGGTGGAATTATTTCTCGAGACGGAAATTTTCTTCATAAGTATAATAATGATGGTGTATGTATATAGTATCATGGACATCTTCTTCATAAGTATAATAATGATGGTGTATGTATATAGTCTCATGATCATCTATGTTCATTTATTTAGGTTCACTTTGTTTTAGTTTTGTTGAATTAACTGTGAATACATCTGCGGCGTCATTGTATGGCATCCAACCTCATTCTTAGTTTTCTGCAAGAGAGGCGGACGATGTATGACCACAGTTTTAGACATTCACTCACATATATTAAATGCCGTACACTTCTCTTTCTACATTTCTTATTCTATCTCGCCCTGACTTTCTTCGCTTATAACGTCGACAAAGTGCTATAGTTGCGACAATAGCAACAATAAAGAGAGTACCAAAGATTGCTGCAAGAAGTGGGACAGGTCCATGTTCTAGCACTGCAAATAAATAATTTGCTTTTCTATTAAGAGAATGAAATCAAAAATGTGTGCAAAGAAATGATGATAATTTGTGATTTTTTTTTTTATAGAAACGCTACCTTCTGCCTCTGTCGCTATGGACGCATTTATGTATACATGGAAAAAAAAAAAATAGTCTGTTTAAAATGAAAATATCTATAGATTCTATAACAAGAGTGCACACGCCGAAATGTCTCGCCTTCTTTACTAATTATTGATATTATGTTGATAGTCCTAAGTATAAAACTTTATTAAAAACTGTCACATAAACTTAGCATTAACCAAGATAACTAAACAAAGACCAATGAACCATGAAAATGAGGTCAAGGTCAGATGAACCATGCCAGGCAGACATGTACAGCTAACAATGCTTCCATACAACAAATATAGTTGACCTATTACTTATAGTTTAAGAAAAATAGACCAAAACACAAAAACTTAACACTGAGCAATGAACCGTGAAAATGAGGTCGAGGTCAAATAAAACCTGCGGGACTGACATATAGATCATAAAATATTTCCATACACCAAATATAGTTGACCTATGGCATATAGTATTAGATAAAAAGACCAAAACTCAAAAACTTAACTTTGACCACTCAACCATGAAAATGAGCTCAAGGTCAGATGACATCTGCCCGCTAGACATGTACATCTTACAATCATTCCATACAACAAATATAGTAGATCTATTGCATAAAGTATGAGAAAAACAGACCAACACACAAAAACTTAACTATAACCACTGAACCATGAAAATGAGGTCAAGGTCAGATGACACCTGCCAGTTGGACATGTACACCTTACAGTCCTTCCATACACCGAATATACTAGACCTATTGCTTATAGTATCTGAGATATGGACTTGACCACCAAAACTTAACCTTGTTCACTGATCCATGAAATGAGGTCGAGGTCAAGTGAAAACTGTCTGAAGGGCATGAGGACCTTGCAAGGTACGCATATACCAAATATAATTATCCTATTACTTATGATAAGAGAGAATTCAACATTACAAAAAATCTGAACTTTTTTTTCAAGTGGTCACTGAACCATGAAAATGAGGTCAAGGACATTTGACATGTGACTGACGGAAACTTCGTAACATGAGGCATCTATATACAAAGTATGAAGCATCCAGGTCTTCCACCCTCTAAAATATAAAGCTTTTAAAAAGTTAGCTAACGCCGCCGCCGCCGCCGGATCACTATCCCTATGTCGAGCTTTCTGCAACAAAAGTTGCAGGCTCGACAAAAATGATCATGGTGACACAAGAGAATCTTTTGAAACAGATTTTAAATTTGGAGAATATGTATATTACAATTTATCAATATGTAAACAATTTCAGTTAAATATACTATTGATGGACGTCGGCTATTTATGCTGTTTGGGCGCGTTCTTGTCTCTTAAATTTGACACATTCCCCATTTCCATTCTTAATTTTATTCTGAGATGGAAATAATAATGCTTCAGAACATACATGCGTATTTCATGCTGGAAAAAGAAATCTGACATTTGTGCCCGAGATATATAATTAACGCATCAAAGAATTATGCTTAGCATTAAACAGTTTTGCTTAACATCAAACAATTAAGCGTAGCATTAAACAATAGTTGAATACATTTTGTAAACATTTATCAAATATGATATATTATACTTGCCATCAGTGTCATGGATTTTCCCCTTATCTTCTGAGGTGTCTGAAAGAATGAAGAATACACTGATACAAGTTTATTTCACAAATAAAATTTAACAGCATTAAATTATAGTAATAAACGGGGAAATAGTATTTAAAGCTGTTTCTACAAAAACGGGAACCGTAGACACAATTGACATGTTTTATTTTATGAACAATCTTAGTTGGTAAAGAACCGTACCAATTTTCATGATATATAGACCTGTAGGGCGATATTCTCGAAATCGACCTCATATTTAACGATTTGAGTGGGTTCAATGAGTAATAATTGTGACCCCTTCTGATCGACTTGTTTTTGTATTTATATCACTCAGAATTCAAGAAGTAACATTGTATAGCTCCCTTACATTATATGCCCCTTATATAGTGTTAAAAACATGTGCGTCATGGTTGAGTAAATTAGCCTGGTATCTTTGAGACTTGTTACGACTACTTATTCGATTCGACTGTATTGCATAATTTGTCCCCGAGCGTAACACCAACAAAGCAGTCATCATTTTTGTGTTAACATGCAATGTCATAGTACTGATTGTTTAGTTTCCATTAACTTGCAGTTTAAAAGAATAGTTAGATTATTTGAAGCAATGACATTTTTCTTCCCCACAGATATAGACTACTTTAGCATTATTTGGCACAACGATTTGGCATTTTACTCCCTTCAACTTCGTATTTCATTAGACAATAATTATTTGGATTTGTTCGCCACTGATTGGTCTTTTATAGACGAGACGCGCGTCGTGCGTATCATGGCAATTATAAGCCTGATATCATTGATGAGATTACGTAAATTACAATAAATGTTCGATCTATAAATTTACCGCTTGTGTTCTGTTCCCCTTCTTTACATTTGGACACATGACGGATGGTTGGTGTGTAGTGTAAGTGACGCTATCCCATTCGAATCCCAGCAATTTTGTCAGTTTTCAATTGATTTGTAAACAAGTAATCAAAAGATATTCAAAGGTAAAGGAGTCCTTAACTAATCCTACCAAATCATGTAATTGTAAATGCAAATTGAATAAGGCAGAAGAATTATAGCTAAGACGGCGTATCTATCGTATCATTTCATCGAGGTTGTTATTTGTTGCTATATATCACATTTATTTTTTGTTCATTGTTTTGCATGTAAATCTGGTCGTTCTTTTTCTCGTTTGAATTATTTTACATTTGTCATTTCGGGGCCTATTATAACTGACTATGCGGTATTTGGTTAAGCTTATTTGTTGAAAACCATACGGTGACGTGAAGTTGTTAACTTCTATGTTGGTGTCTGGTGGAGAGTAGTCTCATTAGCTATCATACCACATCTTCTATTTATACATATACTAATAAAACTGAAGACCACAGTGAATATATAAGAAGTGGGCAGAGTGCAATCAAAATATGACGAAAATATGTAAACAAAGAATATTAAGAATTTCTTGTCATTTGTGTCCCTATATTCTTTAATAGTGTATTTCTTGGAAGATTAATATTTTTATTACATACACAATCTGTGCTCACTACAAAAAAATATTCGCACGTGTCATCTGCTAAATGTTGTCTCTTTGTAATAACTTTCAATCTTGAGAGCTACAGATGTAACATAATAACATTTGTCTCGATGGTAAAAAACAAACAACTAAAATTAACAAGTGTCCATCTGCTTAAGGGAAAAAATTGAAAAATCAAAAGCCACAACAACATCCTTAAGAAACATTTATAGTACATTGTACCTCGCTATGGTAGAACTTATCATTCCACTTACCCACAAATGTATTCTTACTCTCTAACTTATATTTATCTCCACTTCTGACAATCAAGACGATTATTGATGCACTGTACCCGTCTGCAACTATATTAACGTACACACTTTCTTTATCGTTAGAATTAGTGGTACAAAATTTCGGGATGTTAATCTATGCTTGGTCATTGCATGAATACGTATGTTTTAGACGTGTATCCTGCAGAGAAAAGAACTGCATGTATTACAATGTGAAAACTAAGCATTTTATGTAAAACAAAACAAAGTATTATCAGACTGAGTTCATGTCACTGTATGTGGTCTCTTATTACAGGCGAGTATCATCATCCCTGGCCTAAAGCTTGTGCGCTTCTTTGTGGAATATTTTGGAGTAAATGATGTCCGATGTTTGTTATTTTCAACTTTGAAGTTCAAAGTTTATTTTGGAATATCCATGCCGGGAAAAAATCTGGAAAACTGCATTTTTGAGAAATATTTGTCTATGAGTGTGCCTGATGAAGTTAAAATCCAGAAAAAGGCTTGCAATCTATAACGTGTTGTTTTAATTTATTTAAAGACTCTTCTTCAGTGGAGGTGGAATTAAAACAAATTGGAAAGCCAAATAAAATATGAAGTCGAAGTTTTATTTATGAATAGAGATTTGTAAATTGATATTTTTATCCTATTGAACTTAGACTATTTGTATTATTTTAAAGATGTATTGCCCGTTCTTTCATCTAACTGCGTTCCACTCGTCTACACTCGACCGATTCCGTTTATCTATTTAACGTACGCAACTACATAGAATGCAACCCCGTTAACTGCTCATAAAAGACATTAAGCTTATATCTGGTAGTGACCAGTCTTTATACTTAGATATATGATTTGATTTAGTAGTTCTTTTTGGTTTCGAACTAAATGTCAGTAGCTGCGAGTACTCTCAAGATATTTACTTATGTCTTTTTGTGGTTAGAGATAAAGAATGGAGATAACCCATATCTGTGTCTTTGTTTGATGTTTTTGTTTGTATAAGATCTAATCAGTTTAGCCTTTTAAAACTCTTTTTTATAGTTTGTTCTTATGATGTTTGGAACATCGCTGTCTATGGTTAAAGGGGGATGGGGTGTGGGTGTGCTTGGTGCAGTGATCTGGTTGTGGGATGGGATGTTGTTTGGCATTCAAAATCATATGTTACCCCACAAAAATCTTTATTTTCCTGTACCAAGCCATGAGCCAGTAGTTCAGTGGATGTCGTAGATTCATATCAGTTATTTTTTGTTTTCATAAATTGTTTTGTTACATTAGGGCTGTAATTTTTCTCGATTGAATTGTTTGATATTTTTCATGTCGGGACGTTTCATCGCCGACTGTACGGCATGGGTTTTGCTTCATTATTAAAAACCGTACGGTTGCAAATATACTTGTAATTTGCTAACATCTACTCTAGTTGAACTTTGGTGGACATTTGTCTCAGCGGCTATCATAGCACATTCCCTTGTTTTTACTGTCACTCTACCACCAGAGTGTGTTGATCGTTTTGTCTGCCAGCACGAGCACAAAACGTTAAAACGTGTACGAGGATTAAATATGTAAATAGAAGATGAAGTTTGTTTCAATCTTATATTCAGACATTTAATCAAATAGAGATACAGTGTGTTTTTTGTCGTTTACAAATCTTTTTTATAATACGATGCTTAAACATTCAAATTAGCTGACGACACAGTTTTCATTTTTTTTAAGGTTACATGGGCATAATGTTTCTATCTTATTTTTGACGTATCAGTCTCATATTAAAGAGACATTACTTTTTCTATACTAACAGGTGATGCAACTTACAAGGAACAAAAGTAAAGTACTGTGGTTTTTTTATACGTGAAAGAAACTATTGTTGGTTCTATCCATTATCCATTATGAAACTAGGGACATACAAATTTTTGAACGGTAGAGTCTTTATGAATACTAGGTAAATGGTATTTGCACCTCAGTTATTGTATTTTATTCTTATTCTTGGTGTGTATAAAAAATAATGGAAAGACAAATGACTGTAAATGCACGGTTTAAGCATATTCATAATTCATTTTTTTCTATTGTCTTTTTACTTCAAATATTTTATTTTATTACTAGTTGTGAACAATGCCCCATGGCGCCAGCCTAAATAATATTAGCAAAATTTGACATTTTGTTAAAGTGAAAAAGATCAAGGCTAAGTACATGAATTATATTTAATGCGTTTTCTTCAGTTTTAATGTGTTTCTCCGATTTTGTTTTTTTTTTTGTCCATGGATTTATGAGTTTTGAACAGCGGTATACTACTGTTGCCTTTGTTTATACATGCATATAAATATATTCAATGATATTTGTCTTAATTAATGTTAACCATCGTCTCGTTGATGTCATACTATGTACACATATATAGTTTATATTACAATTTCAATTGGTATATTAAATAAACTTATTTTTTCTAGTTTACACACTGATCATGCTGATCATGCTGATGTAGTTTAACACCAACGAGCTGTCGTAGCTAAAGACTTCAGAGTTCATGCAGAGTTCAAACTACATCAAGATAATTGAAAGAAAATCACTAATAATGAAAACAAATTAAGACTTACTAACTTGTTATTTAATTTCGTTTGCATTTATAATATTGGACTCAAGCAAATAGAATACAAAGAAACAAAAACAAAATTGGTGCATTGTATTGAAAGGGTAATAATAGGTCACGGTAAAGTATTAAGAAATATGTGACGATCAGTACATATGTTGTTATTTATATACCAACCTACGGAACGCCGTTTTCCTCCTATTATTGTAACGGAGAGTTAGCAATATATGGTTTAACGCGGAAGATCGTGGAAAAAATGTACATTGTATATATATATTACAATACTATAAAAAAAAATTATATATATGAGAGAATCAAGTCAATCATCAATAAAATAACGACTGAAAGTCTGATTAAAACAATAATACAACGTACGCTAGAATATATAATTTCGGGATATTAATAGTTTTGATTGATGTTTTCCTGATAAAAGTATTTTCCCCAAAACATACCAACTACTTTCTAAACATTAAAGAAAATTAATGCCCGTAGCAATTCAGTAATATGACAGTTGCTTTCCATTCGATTGTTGTTTTAGCGATTTTGTTTTTGCCATGCATTTGATAAAGGACTTTTCGGTTTGAATTTTCCACAGAGTTCCGAAGTTTTGTTATTTGACTTTTCACTTAAAACATAGTCACATTATGCCCATCCTAAATTTACTGAACTAAATCATTAAAACTATTTATTTGACAATAGGTGATTTCATGTTTGACCTTGATGGTAGAATCATCCTGCAGAATTTGTAGAATTGTTTTAATTTGATATAAAATATTAGCATCAGTAATGGTGCAGTGATGTACAAAGGTTAATTCCATATCGAATATGTTGAATGTTTTTACCGTAACTTTAAGATGAAGAACAGCAGTTAAAGTGTTGATTTATTTTAAATTTTTCCATACATTCATAGTGATTTTGTGTTATGCCTTGATAAACTGTCCTTTGTTATGCATTTCGTTGATCTTTATGCAAATAACAATGAAACTAATGAAATAATTTCTTGTACGACCATGAGCTAGGAAATGGTAAAAAAAAATTTTAACATTTTAACATTGCATTTTTTTGAACTGTCAATGATTTTTATAGGTGACTACTTCAAGTATTGCGATTTTTTCACTGACAAAATACTTGGTAATAAGCATGATTATTGAGTTTACTATTGCTTTATACTCCGATGGCAAGCACACCACATTTCCTTATTTTTGACAATTTCTATAATACCTAAACATGTGTTTTTAAGAGATCAAATAAAAAAAAAACAAGCTAAATTCATTGAACAAAGACATAGAAAAAAGCGATACGATTGTAAATTTCAATTTTTTATTTCCTTTGTTTATTATATCAATCACCACAATATACTGGATAATGCACAGGCTGAAATAATTTATTTATATATAATTAACGATAATCTAGGAACATAATTTATATGATCGATTACTTAATTAATACCAGGAAAAATGCACTGCTTACAGTTTTATGTACTTTTTGCAGTTTTGACAATTGTAAATCTTGATACCATTTGTAACGAAAAGTATAAATTTGACTGTAAGTTTTATAGCAATAATAATAATACAAAATATAATAATAATAAGTATAGTAAAAATATTGTATAATGAAAATTTATTTAATAAAGGCAACATATTAATATGCTTACCATCCCTGAGAGCAGCATTCGAAAATGAGTACAACAGTACGAAAACTACAAACAAAATGCATAAACACAACTATAGATGTATACTTAAAAAGTATGTGTGGTTCCAGTTACATCTGAAAAAAAGTTAGGGTAGGTAGGTAGGGATGTTTTTTTATTTTATGTTTTTATTTTTTTACATTGAGTCTATGGGAGCAACATTCTGACTTTAACAGTGCTTAATGAAAAAGACAATAAAATCTTTAGGGTAGGCTATTTTTGAGGCGAAAAAGTAGGGAAGGTAGGGTTACTGGAACCACACATATATTTTTATTTGGCCATAGGCGTTTGACAGAAAAGAAAGCATAACACCATTTAAACAACATGGCCTTAGGTATCTTCACTTTGTCGAGTTTGAACATTTGATCTCAAAGGTATCTTCATTATTGTTTCACTTAACATCATTTGACTTTTTTTTTCGTTGACAAATTTCAGTATACTAGTATATCAGGGTTCTTTTTGGAGATTTAGCTACACGAAGATGTGCTGATATTGTCGATTTGAGTGAATATTTATAAAGATAAATACATGCAGTATATCTAAAACGTTTTCGAAATCTTCATATAAAAAAAAAACAATACTTGGTATAAAGAATGACATGCAATATGCAATACACGTATCTCATAAATGAAGTTAGGTATAAAAACAAATGCATTTGCATATAACCGTACAATAAACAAAAAAGTAAAAAAAAAATACCGAAGTACGGAAAGTCCGTAATCAAGTGGCAAAATCAAAAGCCCAAACACATCAAACGAATGGATAACAACTGTCATATTCTTGACTTGGTACAGGCATTTTCTTATGTCAAAAATGGTAGATTAAACCTGGTTTTATAGCTAGCCAAATCCCTCACACTTATATGACAGTCGCATAAAAAAAAATCAATATATTGAGTCAAATCCCAATCTGTTGTTTAGGACAGATGGATTTCAGAATCGGTCATGTCTGGCATATATGACCGTTTCCGGACCCTTGATATTGACAATGATGTGTGAACAAAACAAATAGACATAATAGGTAAAAATGTGAAAAATAAGGCTACAACAGTCCATACTGTGTTATAATCTTAATCACTATAACAAAAATCAAATATGTCACAAAGAAACACAAAAAGGCAAAGAGACAAAACACATGAACAAAAACGAAAGACAAAAAAAAATACCACAGCACAATAACACACGACGGGTTGAATATAAGTACAGAGCCACGTCATATGTAACAAAGAAACACAAAAAGTCATAAAGACAACGCACATTAGCAAAAATGAAAGACAAGAATATCAAAATTTACTGTAGCACAATAACACAATGACGAAATGTATAAGTAAAAAATTAAGTATAGAGCCACTTCAAATGGTTATTACTGAAACTGATAAAACAGTAAAAGTAATATTCATAAAGACAAATAAAAGAATACTATAACACGTTATTAAGTTGACAAAAAAGTAGGTACCCAAAATGATTACTACAAGACCATCGTGTATCATTTTTGAAGTTGATAGTTATATTTATCAACAAGGTCTTGGTACCTTCCGATAAATTGTTCTTTTACAAAAATGACGATACATACTTTGAGATACTTTTGGTTCATCAACTTTCTATTCAGACACTGATGATGTTATACAAAGTTACAAAAAAATTGAAATGATCTTTTGACATAAAGTTTCGTTTTTAATTGACAACTCGATTTCGTTTCCTTCGTGTCCGTGTCTAATAAATGCATTTCCAATTAAAACAAATGTTTTTTGCTTTTTTCTGTATATTTTCTTATGTTTAGTATAAGTAGCTTCTCTCAGCTTACACTTGATGACGAATCAGGACATTGGTTGTTTGGAATTTATTTAGAGACGGACATCTTTTTCAAAAGTATGGTAATGTTGTGTGTATATAGTCCAAAATTCATTCAGGTTCATTTATCTCTTTCATTTTCACTTTATGTTGGTGGTGTGCAATCATATGTTATTACTTCTTCTTCTTCGTTTTCGACCCCTACCTTATTCTAACATTACCAAAAGAAAAGCGGAAGAAAATAAGGGCATAAGTGTCTTGTGCGTCTTCCTCGGTCAATTGTATCAATTTTATCGTCTGTTGTATCATCTGTAACAGTCAATTTTTTTTATCTAATCGTTTGCAAAGTTGTTTGCCGCTAAAACTCAAGAAGGTGAATGTACTGAAATTGTGTAAATTGCTGTCAATTCGAGTTATATATCAAAATATCATGATAATATTGTCCTTTCATCAGATTAAACTCCTGATCATATCAAAAAAATAATCGTATCCGATCTTGGTCTCCAAATAAATGTTTTGAGAAATTTAGTTGTTAGAAAACCCCAAATCTATTAGACATTCTAGTTTGTTCTAAAATCATTATCCTTCAGTGCAGTCGTCTTAGTTTTAGGCACGTGAATAAATAAGATATACATATATGACGACAGTTGATTTGACCTCTCAGAGTGAGACGTTCACTAACATACATTACATGCCGGACACCTCTTTTTCTACTTTTCGTATTCTTTCTCGTCTTTCTTTTCTTCGCCTATAACGTCGACACAGTACTACAACTGTTGGAATTGCAAGAACAAGAAGTACGCCAGCAATTGCTCCAATATATGGAAGTGCTTCAAGGTTTGGTGCTGCAAATAATTTAAAAGAACATACAAAAATATTATGTACGTATTGTAACGATGAAACTTTATAAAAACGTTTTATAGGCGATTCTAACTGCCACTTTCTTCATGTGATACCATATATTCAGTTATGAACAGGAAAAAGATCATTGTGTTAAATGTAAAAATATGTTGAGAGTCCAAAGCAGAAACAATGGTGAGTTTCAATCTTTTGAAACATATTTGGTCCCGTTTGAATAAAAAAATATTTTGCATTGATAAAATATATCAATATATATATTTGCATGAGCATACAAAGGAAACTACGATCCATTGTTAAAATGTATTAATAATGGGATAGGGGAGGGTGACATCCGGAACAAATAAAAAATACTGGTATTCATTATTTTATGTAAAGACTTTTCAATTGCAGCTCATGTTAAACAAAATCATATATGATTTCTTATGTATATATGGAAAAATAAGTACATAAATTAAATACCATTATATCTACATATATCAATATGAATACACAAGTTTGATATGGTTCAGTTCAAGATGTTATTCCACGCCTATTTACATGAATGCGAAATTTGTAGTGGATAAGAAAAATAATATTTTTGTCTTAAATATACTGTTAAAGCATTCAGTAATTATGCTAAGCATTAAAACCACAAAAATTTCTTTACATAGTCGAAATATGAGCGTTACATTATTTACGTGTTCCATCTTCCGAAGTCATTCCACTTTTAATCAGTAGGTGACTTGTAGAAACATCTTTTTTTCTTTGAGCAATGATACTTTTACTGTCTTATTTGTAGGTTACTAATATAATTGGACCTCGGAATAAGGTCTATACATGTATTGGTATTTACAGATTGTAAACAAACGATATTTGCTGATATCTAATTATTAAACATTTACGTTTATTTTATCAGCTATAACGTTTGTTATGTCTGTTTATTTTGTTCATACATCGATTCGTTTATGGAATTAGATGAGAAAATGCCTATATGAAGTCAGGAATATGACAGTTGTTATCCATTCGTTTGATGCGTTTGAGTTGTGAGATTGCCATTTGATTAAGGACTTTCCTTTTTGAATTTTCCTCGGAGTTCAGTATTTTTTGTGATTTTACTTCTGTTTGTAAACGATTAATACACATGATACATTACTTACAATCATTATCTGAAGAATCATGTTTTTGGTTCTTATTTTCTCCCTGATCTTTGCAGCTTTCTGAAAACAATGGTATAAAGCGATAAAAGTATGCTATAACAGATATGGTTGTAAAACTACTGAATTTAATTGAATCAGGATAAAAGCATTTAAAGACACTCTGTAATACAAGCATGGGAATTGTAGGCACTAATGTCTTGTTTACGGTCAAGAAAAATCTTTTGAAGATTTTCAAAACATTAAGATCGAGAATGAATTTATACAGACGATGGGGTCTTGTTCGACAACATAATTGATGAGTTATTTTCGGGGTATGGGGAGGGGTGTTGATATTTCAACAGACAGTTGGTTTTGCAATGAGTACTAATTGTAAGCTCCTACTGACTGACTTGTTGCACTAGACTATAGTAATCATATGACTTTGGCAAAACCACGAATTTAAATCTCGACGAAAATTTGTACACAGGAATATAAATGAATCCATAGTTAATCATCTTGAAAGTTTAAGACCAATTACATCTTTGTATTGGTATAGTACCTTTTTCTTTGTATGTCCTCCTCGTTGTAATATAGCTTTTTGAAATGGTACGGCGTAAAGCAATAAATCAATCAATCAATCAATCAATCAACCAGTCAAATTTGTAATTTAGGTAATGAAACATTTTATTTTGTGAAGAACCCCATTAATCCAATTATAGTTAATTTTATATGAACATTGAGAGACTGGGCTGAAAATAAGGTGCTATTTTCATTGACAAATATAATTTATTTACTAATTGGTATTTGACCAAGTTGACATACTAATTGATAACTATCATTGTTTTTGGATATAGATAGGATATCGTCAAATGTATAATATATTGGATGTTGAATTTGTTGATTTCGATTGAACGTTTGGCATTATACCTATTAACACGCTGTCTTGTATCAACAATATTCGTGGTATTAATAAAGGAAGTTCCCTTCTCCCAGTTAATTATCATTTCGACCAAAGGGACATACTATATGCAGTCGTTTACTCAAAGAGAATTTGATGATTTTACCTTCAAATTGTTTATGCGATTGTCCTTGTTGTGTCTCGAACGTTTCGAGTGGTTTTAATTTTATAAATTTGATATTGCGGTTGTGTATAATTAAATGTTGACACCATTTGAATCAAGAAAAAAAAAAATTTAAAATTGAAAGTCTCGACAAAAACCTTTTGCATAACTTAAAAAAAACGTGTGCAATAAATATAGATGAACCTACAATGATGTGATGTATATGTCAATAAGACAACATATCCTATGGTAGTACATGTATAGACACAAATATTGATTGTTCGTTTGTACTTACCAAAGACTGTATTATTACAATCTAGTTTATATTTGTCTCCATTTCTGACATTAAACACGATTCTTGATGCAGTGTTCTCGTTTGCAACAAAATTTATTAACAGATCTTGATGATAACTGGAATTAGTGGTACAAAATTCTGGTATGTCTGATAATTGGTCATTACATGAATATGTATGTTGTAGAAATGTATCCTGAAGATATACAAACTATAGTACAGTGTGAAAAATAAACAAATCGTTAGTCTGTTAATGAGGACCTTTATATTGAAATAATAGTGATTTTTTTTCGTGCTGCTGATCATTTATGCAAGTTACATATTTATCAACCAATCTCCCACATGTAAGTTAATAGCCATCAACGAAACAACAAAAAAAGAGTTTAAAAACTACGTTTTTTGGTTAAACAAGTCAAAATCAGGTTTCAAAATTGCTTAAATTTTCAGAAAAATAGACCTTGCCATTAAGTTCATTTTTATATTTTTGACTTTAATGTCTTATCGTTTGTAGAACAAATATTCAGAAAATGCCCTTTCCTTACCATTATTTTTCATAAAAATTGTTTGGACGAATATTGTTAAATAATTGTATAAGGTCCGAGACTGCATGTTAAGCGCATCACTGCTTTTGATATTCTAAGTCGTTGATGGAATATGTTCGTTGTCGTTCTGCTGTTGGCATGTTTTGACGACTATTATGTAATTTTGTCTGTGCGTTTCTCTGTTATGAATGTGTTTGCGTGTGTTTGTACAGTATTTCTGTCACGTATTGTTTAAGCGATATTTTTTTATATTGCCATAAAGCCGGAGGTTTGGTATACCATTAAACCAGGTTAAACCGAACATTTTTTTTTAAATGTCTTGAACCAAGTAAAAAATATGGCAGTTGATATCAAATAACCCGTTTCAATGTGTGTTTGCGTTTGTTTTTGTTGCCCTTCGGTGTTCCTGTTGTTCCGTTTGTTTCTTCTTGTACATGATGTATTTCCCTCGGTTTTGGTTTGTAACCTGGATTTGATTTTCTCTCAATCGATTTTTTAATTTTGAACACCGGTTTACTACTGTTACATTTACTTAACCTAGCTCCAATAGTTTTCAAGACATTTCTGAAAACATCTAATATTGAAAACAACTCAGGCATATTTGAATAAATAAGCTTTGTAGTATTATATTAAAATAGTAATTATGCGTAGAATAATTGACATTGTCCCTTTTAATCAATATAGACATAATTTAAGGCGAAGTGTACGTAATTAAACTACACAATGGATTTTTTTAAAATTTTACATGTAGATTCTGCTTGTAAAAATAAATCGGAAAATAAAATAAAAAAAGGGGGTAACCGTTTTCGTTTTTGAGATACGAGCTGTTGAAGTAAACAGCATCATACACCAAAATTACAAAGGTTATATAGGGAAAATCGTGAAATTCGACAGGAATTGTTACATTTTTAAGATTTTCTATTATATTAGACAATCGATTTTTTTTAAATTTTATGAGACGATTCTAAAATGTCTGAGGAATCGATTGGTGCAAAGAAAGTCCTTAGCAACCGTGCTATTTTTCAAGCTATACCCTGTTAAAGTTGAATCTTGAGTGTAAAAAAACAAAAAACAACGACAACGTTATTGACGTCGCCGCAACAAGGTGCGACGCTTCATATCTAGTTGTGCTATACTTGTATGAAATATATACCGTTTTGTTTGAGTTCGTGTTGCTCGGTCTTTAGTTCTTTATGTTACGTTTTGTGTACTATTGTATTGTATTTGTCTATTATATTCGGGTGCGTGCGGAGATCGCCAAGCTAGAAAACGGTTGACATTTTCTTCAATATGAACTAGAACTATTTTCGACCTTGGTGCCTTATTTTTTTGTTAAAATCTAAATACTGCGACGTGTTTTCAAAATCTTTGTTCCCATAAAACTTTATTTCATCAAGGTCTCTTCTCAGAATGTCAGCCATCTGTCTGGCACAGGATAACAAATCAATATTTAAGTAAATATAAGTTGTGTGGTAATTCTTAGTACATTTGGGTAAATTAATCTTATCTTTGTGCCGCATAAGCATCTCTATAATTCAACACATCCCTGAGCCACGACATTATATATTTTATGCATTGCATGCGCTTCTTTTTATCACAATCCAGACCGGCTAGTAACCGTTGTATAACTTTACACGTCTGAAGACGAATATTTGCGTGAAACATTTTTGTATGAATTTTATTTCTGGAAATCAATCTGAAATCTACAACAGTCCATTTCCGAAAGTCGGGCTGGACCTTTACTTTTATGTGCATTCGGGATTTACACAAATTGGAACCCGAATAATTCAGTCGTATTATTCAGCTGATGTACGAATGCTACATTTCTCGTGTGGGAGAAAATCGGACATGGAAAGGGCTTTAATTATTCGAGTAACTCAAATTGAAACTCGGGAATATATTTCTAGCTGTTCGGAATTTGCTAAAACAAATGATCGACATTACGGTATTGAATCAATACTATAGAGATACCAATTATTTCTTTTAGCAAATTCGAATACCAGTCAGTTTATAGGACTTCAGTTTGAAATAGGGGCGGCAATCCATTCATTTTATCCAATCAATTGGAAAGGGGAGGGGGGGGGGTCAACATTGATAGTCAAAAAGCCTTGAAATATTCGATAAAAAACGTTGAATGTAAATTATATGAACTCCAAAGTCTCATATTATAAGACTAGTAAACCACAGGCTTCTCAATTCTTGTATGATCATGAACTAGGTGAAAACCTAGAGCTGACCGAGTGCGAGATCCTCATGGATAATCATCGAGGTCGTTAAACAGCCCTTGCAGTAAACTTTGGTTAAATTTAAAAAAAAAAATAGAAATGTAATAGTCTGAACACATTTCACCTCTCATTCCATCAAATATTAAATTGCAGTTACAATTATCACAAAACTTCCCTCACCTCTTTTCTTTAACCATAATAGAGGGAGGAGGGTAGGAGGGATCCTAATCCCTAAATCCCGGGCTAAAAAAACACGAAATCCGGCGAGGTCCCGAATTAAAAAAAATCCCGACTACCCGAAATTCGGAAATAGAATTCCCGGATCCCGAAAGGGTCAATCCCGAAATCCCGAGCTTAAAGACGCCCGATCCCGGAGTTCCGATAAAGATCCTACCCCCCCCCCCCCCCCCGTAATTCTATATTCTATTTATTCATAATCTTGAATTGAGACTTGATACTTCAAAAGTACATTGATTCTCTAATTTTGAATGATGCACACAGGCACATTAAAAGAAACAGATTTCGCTATATATCTCTTCGAAATTGGAATTTGTAAAAGAAGAAATGACATGTTATATTTTATCTTACATGTGTACTTTCAATTTCAATATGGTTCTAAATTTAGATTTAGTTTTCCCATAAATTGCGGACGGAATAGAAGACACCTGTTTATTTTCTGCACATGTAGAAAAAGTTGAAAACTTGGAGTTGAATGAAATAATTTTTACTTATTTTAAGATAAATGTTAGAGTGGGACAATTTTTAAGTTACTGAGTAATTTTTGGGGCATAATTTGTTTATTTTTTGTTTGTTTTCCGTCTTTGTTCTTCCAACTGGTAAGTTTTGCACTAGTGGTCAAATTATTCTCTTGGTATCGTCTGATTTCTCATATGAATATAAATCATGTCCTTAAATTTTCAATTGCACAAAATACGAACATTTCAACGTCTTTTTTATTAAACAATTAAATTCACACGTCTTTCATTAATTATTTGTCACCTATTATAAAAGTTTACGTTGAGTACTGTGTTTTTCGTTCAAGACTACGGCTTTTTAAAACGATATTGTTGGGTCAATTCAGGTTTCATTTTAATTAATTTGATATCAATAGAAGAAAAATTGTTACATGTTTATTTGTTTATTTGTTTATAATTTTGTTGTGAGGCGTTTTTTTCTTTCTGTTGATATAAACACGAAATGCCTTCTCCTACGCGTCTAAAACAAAAAAAAAACAAAAAACAGTGTTTTTAAGGCAGGCTGCACACAGAACAACGTACAGAATGCTGTGATTTCTAATTGGAGTTATTTAGATAATTTCTATGAGGTTTAAGACAGCACAGACGTGCTTGTTGGATTCATTATAGACCGCAGAAAGTAGTTTTTCTTTCGTGTGTCCTTTCTTGGAGTAAGGGAGATAACTTGTGTAACTAACGACGAACGTTTTTAATCCCGTATTCCGCTAGAGGCGTGCAATTACGTACACTTCGCCTTAAGATATAACATTTACTATCCATCAATACAATTAAGACATCGAAACTTTGCGTAGGAACAGTAGACAGTACCTTCTTTTTTTTTAAAATACTAGTGTATAAGTTATAATGGTATAAGATTACTTTTATGCGCTAAAAGTGTGTTATAAAATATTTTAAAGAAATAATCTACGCTTAATTCCACGAATTTTTGCTGTGAATAATATATAAAAAGTGAAATCACATAAATACTTAAGGAAAATTTAAAACGGAAAGTCTCTTATCACATGGCAAAATCAAAACTCAAACACATCAAACTAATGGACAACAACTGTCATAATCCTGACTTGATACAGACATCGCGCTCATAGTAATTTAGTATATGCGTACCTTATTCAGTGACCTGATTGAGGATATTCCAGTTTTTTTAGTTCTGTATTCCAAGGTGACGTTAGAAGACCCACAGTCGATATTAAATTCTTCTATGCTGATACATTTTTGATAGGTATATTCATTGTAGTCTTTGTCATCAGAAAAGCCATAAAACCGCAATAAAGCACACAACCTTTTTATTTTCCCGCCATTGTAGACGACTTTATAACTATGTTCTGGATTAACTTTGTAATCTTCAAAACCATAACTGCATATTAGAGGTGGTAAAGATACTGCAATTATCACAATGATTATCAATATAGTACATATATCAAAGATTTAAAAACCGCAAAATGTTGGTAATAAGGATTCATTTAGTTCAAAGATACATTGTGTGTTTCGATAACTCAATATGAGTAGTGCATGTCATAATCCTAAGCATATGTAAAAAATCTTCGACAATATCAGGCTTATAACTTGGTACGCCAGACAATCGATTCTTCTACAAAAGACTCGTTAGTGGCGCTCGATTAAAACGACATTAAGCCCAAATAGAAAAAGACATTGGAATTTGTAACCTTACGCAGGTTGTAAAATTCTGTGTAATTTGATCTCTATTGGCAATCATACCAAATGCTGGTCTCCGGCGAAGAGTTGTTTCGTAAGCAGTCATACGCATATCTTGGTTTCTGATGGAGAGTTGTGTCATTGGCAATTATATACCACATTACATTTTTAAATCAGTATTCTTGGTACATGTTGACAATCGTATCCTTCCTAACCGAATATGCTTGATTACATTTACAATTGATAAATGGGAAAAACTAAAATAAAGATTTCACTTGAAAATTCTCTATTCTATGTTTGTATCAGTAAGCAGCAAAAGAATAGCATTTTTTAATTTCAGTTTACCAAGCTTTTAATTAAATTATCTCCAAAAAAATAATAAAGCAAGA